>NC_083772.1:6956371-7168871 GCF_963514075.1 Conger conger
CAGAATATTGCAAACTATACAAACTGAATTTAATCACATACTTGATTTGCTTTTTTCAGGGATTTGCGTTGCTTCAACAATGACGCACACTGTCCTTATTAAAGCAAAGCAAAGCTTTAACATGCGAAGAGCTGCTGTTATGGAGCATCCCTGAATTTCAGCCACTTGAGTGCTAATAGCCTTCCCAAAACAACACTGTGTGTATGATTAGGCCAGCCTAGGAGCTGAAGACACAGGTAAGAACAGCAGCTCATCATTGAGTATGACATGACTCATGTGGTTCATTTAGGAGTCTCTACGAGGGGAACCGCATGTGCTGGTCATACAGGCGTATGGTGTAATGGTACACAGAGCACACAGGTATGCAATGTAATGATGAAGCAGAAACCACACAAACACAATTTTCACAGACCTCCAACAACATTGATTTTTGAATGCTTCAGTTTTGTCTAAATATGTTTATTTACAGATGAGCAAAAGCAAAAAAGAAAAAGTGAAGGACAAATGATTGAATTTATACCATGATTGAGTCGCATATACCATTTTGCGGGTACATCTGGTTAATGGCTTTGCATCACAGCCCCTGTTTAGACAGCTACATCTAAGCACGTTTTAGTGACATACTCATTTTTAAAAGTACTAAGAGCTCTTTGTATTAGCAGATGCTTTGACACAGTGAGCTCATAACACATCCACTTTTGTAGCAGGGGGTTTACTGTTGTGTACTACAGTAAACTTATGGTGCAAATAAGTATTTGTGATTATTTATACACATTTTCATATTCACAGAATTAATAATGTTATAGCTGAAAATACTCTGCATGTATCGGCTTTTGTACAGTAATTCTGCTGCATTAAATAATATTTAATAAAAATTGAAAAAATTAGCAATGATGAATATTACTTTGGGGAGCACAGCATTTGTCTCAATGAACCAATTCCATTGAAGTAGCTGAGTTGAACATTATTTCACTGAATTAACATTTAAGTTAATCTGAAAATACACAAATTCATATCCAAGTTTAATCTTTAAAATGTGATTCATAACCACAGCTTTCAGAGGAATAGAGTGCAAACAAATATCTTATCAAGATGACAGGATTTCTCTCCAGGCATTGAGCGCTTTGATGACACACCACTCAAACACTGGCACAGTTCTGCTTATTTTGATATTTTCAGCTGAGGAAATGGTTAAAACTATCATGGTACAAAAATGGATTTCCCATTCGGCATCAATGTTACACCATTGGCAATTAAAGGAGCAGAGCATCAGTCTCACAGATGAAGCGGATGGTCAAATGGCAGCCTGCGTCCACCCACACATTCTCACCAGGGTAAGTAAGTGCACAGTCTGCACCTGAGTTATTGACACTGCTTAGTGTGTAATGATCATTTGGTTCTCCACTGCTCCAGTAGCTGTAATAGAGTCAGAGAGACTGAATGAGACACAGAAGCTCTGCTTCTCTCCTGTTTCCTACAGAGACACAGTGACTCCTGCACATTCTCTGTCTATTACTGGCTATGATAGTGCACTGTTTGACACTGCAGACCCTGAATAAATCAAGCAGACTTTAGAGAGTGAAAATGTATCGAGTTTGAAGATCATTCTGAATTGCACTGTAAACATTCAAATCATCCCCATCATACAAACTGTACAATATTATTAATGAAGAGGGTGAAGTTCACATATTCACAATAAATAATGAACAGAAATATATGCACTGCATGAACACAAACCAAGGACCAACTATCCGCAGTGGAACATTCATATTTCTGATCTGTTCAGAAGTTGTTTCAAATTATGCAGCTTTGTGTCTGTCTGTATATTTATGCCCAGTACTGTGTGTGCAAGGAATCTTACTTTTTCTGCAGGAGGGTTCCATCCACCCAGAGCCAGGTGCCCTCTGTTTCTGAGTCACTCAGTCCAATCCAGTAATAATCTTGTATGTATTTGGTAATGAACTCCTGAACCCAGACACACAATGACTCTCACTGCTCACTCTGCTGACAGAGACACTGAGAGACCCACAGTCCTGTAAGATTTAACTAATTGTAAGACAATTTTATACTGGTCACAAACCTATCCCCTGTCCCCACAACTATCTCCTGTCCCCGCACCATTTGACCCCAATAAAGTACATACACTTTTCTGATCCTCTGAGTCCATTTACACCTTAACCTGACTAAAGGCCTTTATTCATTAGACCCAGCTCATTGGTCAATTTGAATGCAAACATCTGGAGGTGATTGGTCAGAAAGGTTTGTTTAGTTTAAAATAAGTTGATTTTGTTAACGATTGGGTGTCAGATACTGAGCAGCAGCATGAGCTACACCACACTGATAAACAAACTTCACTCAAAGTAATCATCCTGAATATTGATTGATATGAGAATCACAATTGTCTTTAAGAAGGCTGTAGTATGTAGAAGGCTGTAGTATCATAAAAAATAGTTGGCAGACAGTATATACAGTCACTGAGCACTTTATTTCTCATGCCATTATCAAATCAGCTGATTGTGTGGCAGCTGTACCATGCATAAAGTGACACAGACAGTGTGAGATACTCACAGAGGACACACAAGACTAATGTGGCAGCCAATAAGAGAGCACACAGCAGCCCCAGACACACTGCAGCCAGCCTGTAGGGGTGGGAGCTTTGGCCACCTGTCTCAGTGGCCACAAGAAAAACAGCAGCATAAAACTATCCTGTAATCCGGCTAATAATGAGGCCTTCTCTGTCAGTTTTACACAGTTTATTTTCACTGCAGAGAGAATATTCATTTGCCTTTCGTATACTGTACCATAGCCCTGAAAATGGACTCAAGCACAAAGTCTCTGTTACTCTATTCTGGGACATCAACAGCAGCTTCTTAATAGACTGCAGAAGAGTTTCATTTGTAGCCTGATAGCACCACCAATCGTAGACGTTTTGACAGCATCTCAATTTAGGTATTGCCATTTATCACATTTTGTGACAAATCTCTTCAAGTGTTCTTACCTGTGTGCTGAGCTCTTGAGCTGTTGAGTGTGGTGTGGCCCAGAGTGCTGTATACATCTTTTTGTGTGGAGGCCAGTCCAGTGTATATACCCTCTGTAAAACCCCACGCTAACCCAACGACGGAATTTAGCGAGGGCTGAAGGTATCAGCGTGCTCGTCCTTCTGGTGTTGCTGAAAGAATACTAATAGGGTTAAAAATTAGTGGCCCCTATGCGGAGATTCTAGATCAGCCAATAAATAAACCACGATACAAAGGCAGTAGTACCACTCTGCCTTCTGCTCTTTACTGGTCCGGGCTGACCGAGAATGTCCACAATAGGGCCAATAGATTCACCTTTGTTTATCTGACTCCATTTTAGAATAATAATTTAGATTAGTTATCCACATTAGGTAGATTTCTTATTGATAATTTTTACTTGATCGCTATAGGAATCCTGTACTGAGATTTACTCTCCGAACAATCCGCTGCTGGTACCGCCGCATGTCACATCGCGCGCTATGTGCACGTCTCACGAACTGACTAGATATCTATAGTCATCACAGAGGTCGCAGAAATAGCTACTCTTGGGTATATCTGTTTACAGCCTAGGGACCCAAGCAGACCAACCTCGCTACGGCTGTGCTCGACATGAATGAACTACCACGCGGAGGCGAGTGATTTACCATAATAGGTCTACGGGTGCTATACGCCGTGATACATTAAGTGTAAATATTCATCCTCCCTAGACCAGTTCGAGGGGGTAAACCAAGCATTCCCTTTATAAGATTGAGTGTCAGTAAGCGAAACCACACAGATCAAGTTTTAACAATTTATTTTACCAGGCAGGTTACATACTTAATTACACACTAGTTCCAAATCAAAAAACATTACAACGGAAACCAAATTACGGAGTTTTAAAAGTCATACCTGGTAATAAAAGCTACATACGGGAGTCTGGCTATAGATACCCTGTACATAGAAATTACGTGCACTGTGTGCATGGGAGGCTAATTGCATTCTCCCAGATTGCTTAGTTTACTGTCCTTAAATCCAAAATCTGGCCTTTGATGTTAACCCTAAAAATGGGTCACCCATCTGGAATTTGGAGCCACGCCTCCCCAGGAAACGCAGGGGGGTTGAGGCACATGGCTTTCACTGGGGCAGAGCTCCACACAGTTTCTCCCTGGTTCCTGGTTGGTTATGATGTCCAGGGTTTGCTGTTGCAGAAATAAAACCATTGCACCAGTCGCACTGAAACAATCAGAATAATACCAAACATTATATATTATCGAATATTATCTAAACTGACTTTGTCATGAAACATCCAACGCTGTACACATCATTTAGTGACTGAGTAAAGAGGGAGAGAGCAATAAAGGGGGGTTTGAAGGGAATACTGGGCCCAACAGGCCGTGCCCTCTGAAACCTTCCCATGCCGTAAAGGATGTTGCCCCATCGTAACGAGTTTCACGGCTGGAGGCCTGAGTCTTCCCCCACAGGCTCCTGCCCGTATGGGTGCGGAGATAGTGGGGGTTAATGGTGCATGCTCCTGGGGTTAAATTATTTACAGCCACATTTTGCCAAAATAACAGAGGAAGCCAGCAAGCTGACCAGCCCTGAGTGATAATGCCACCTTACACCTCTGAATCTTTGGAGACTGTAGATGCTGCCCTTTCTGAAAACTGCTGCTAATGGTCGCTGTGGTCTGTTGTACCTGAGGAAGTATAGTTGAAGGTTTTACGTCATTGCTGTTATGTCAAGCCCCCTGAATTGCAGCTGAACATGAGTGAGTGAGTGAGTTTCAAGCATAACTCGGTTAAAGATTATTACGAGCCAGGTCCATGAGCTGCTTTGCATACAACAAACAGCTCTTGTTCACATACATTTAGCACAGAGTGGTGTTACGATCCAGGTTCGCGATCCGCTCTTGGTTTTTCTCTCTGCTCGTGTGCTCTGCTTGCAGGAACGGAGAGGTGGGCGGAGCTAAGGAGAAGTGAACTGGTGCTGATTATCGGATTTAGCGCACCTGGAAGCTGGGGTTTAAAGGCACAGCTTCTTCACCATTCTAGAGCTAGCTCACGTTAGCTCATGGCTGCACTGCGAATGCGCCTTCCTCTCTCTCTGGCGTTGTGGCCTGTATTTGGTTGTTTGCCTGGACACTTGTTTGAATGGCTTGCATTTTTGGATTTGCCTTTCAATCTTAAGTCTTGAGTAAAAGAAGGTATTTAATAAATATTTGTTATTCCTTCACATGGTTGTTTGTGTCCATTTTATGTTACGGCCACATCGAGCCTTCGGTCGTAACAGTGGTACACAGACATAGATATTCAGACAATAGATCAACAATATAGAAACATGTAAGTTCATATATAGAGGCCAGAGAGACATTACATTACATTAATGGCATTTGGCAGACACTCTTATCCAGAGCGACATACAGTTGATTAGACTAAGCAGGAGACAATCCTCTCCTGGAGCAATGCAGGGTTAAGCGCTTTTCTCAAGGGCCCAACAGCTGCGTGGATCTTATTGTGGATAAACCGGGATTCAAACCACTATCCTTGTGGGTCCCAGTCATGTACCTTAACCACTACGCTAAAGGCCAAGACAGAGACAGCAAAGGATTTTCTCAAAGAAAAAACTGGAAAATTCTTGACTGGCCAAGTCATTGACATGATTTGAATCTAACTGAACAAAAAGCAAGACAACTCGATGACGACAGATGACGTCAAAACAAGCAGGAAGATAGCTGTAGTACAGGCCTGGCAGAGCATCACCAGATCAGATACTGCACACCTGGTGATGTCTGTGGGTCACAGACATCAGCCTTTACACACAAAAGATATGTGACAAAGTACTAAACATGACTTTGTGCATGTCCCAAACGTTATGATATGAGGAGGGACTATATTAAAAGCACTGTAATTTCTTCATGGTGATACAAAAATGGACTAAAATACCCTAAAATACCCTTTAATGAAAGCTGAGAATCTGCATTTTAACCACGTGTGATTTAACAACGTGTGATCACAAATCTAAAATTGTGCAGTACAAAGCCAAATCAAGAAAAAAAGTATTTCTCCCTAACATTATGGAGCTCCGTATACAATTGCAATCACCCTGCAACAAAAGACCCTGCACATTTGGCAGATGCTCTGATGTCTTAAAATAAATACTAAAAAAAGAATAACTCTGCATACCTGTACATGCAGCTCACCAAACAGAGGCTGTGACCTACAGCCATAAGCATACCCAGTATGCACTGTGTTTCCTGTGTTAAATGTATCTCCAGCTGTCTGAGTCAGCTACATTAGTGCTCAGAAACACCAAGCTGATGTCGTAAAACTGTCCCATTTGTTTTCTTATTTGTTTTTAAAACTTATTTCAAAACACAATATGTAGAATTCTGAATGTCTGTTTGAAGCGGAAATAAATCATTTCTGCTTTTTGGAAAAACTTTGTAACCATTTATTCCTCATCACTTCAACATGACCACGTCTTACAGAACGTGTATCTGAGGATCGGCCTGGTTCAGCTGCAGTTACCTTATTTGAATGGAATCATGAAATGATGAAAGGAGGGAAATGGAAGGGTAATTTTCTTCATTGATTCTTATTTGACAATGTGTGTTAACATAAAGACAATCACATGATTACAAATAGCCTTTTAGTGATAATCCTTATTACTATTAGACCACTTGCTGAATTAAGTGCTTACTAGGAGCCTTTCTCTGTCTCTTTCCAGCAGACAGACAACCATTGACCTTAATGCCTCTGCTTCTCAGATAGCACATTCTGGTCTTACAGCAAGATCGACAAAGGGTATTCAAAAGACAAAATACTGATAAATGTTCATGGCCAGCTTCATGTTTTTTTGTTTTGGTGTTTTTGGATGTGCGTTGATGTGATATCAATTAACAGTGACAGTCAGACATTACTTCAAGTCAAGTAGTGGATTGTAACTTCAGTGTATAAGTTTTGTATCTGCTGTGTCCCTGCTTTGGACATACAGAATAAAGTAAAGGATTGGTGGAAGTGGCGACTAAATGTCTTGAATAAAACCACAGACTCTTGCTTTTAAAGCCACTCAGTGATGGTAGTTTATTTAATTGGCCCATAACACTGTGTAGCTCCTGCTGCCACACTGCCATAACCTTTCGTTAATTCGTTCATAGAGCAGCCTCTTTTACCAATCAGAAAACAGTGTTTAACCGCAAATGTACTGATGGTTCTCTTTTTCAAACATGTAAGCAATAAATATGGGGTTAGGTAATTACAGTATCAGTATGCAAGTACCTGCAAATTGGGCTGTAGTTTGACACTTTTTTTGGTGGTTGAGCTTGAGTGAGAAATTAATGAATTGAAAACTGTGTTCACTGAAAGCATTAATTGTCAAAGAAATCTTGCCAATCTTGCAAACCAACATGTTATAATGAGACCATGAAGAAGAATTTCAAATATACCCTTACAAAAATACTTCTGGAGCAGTGTCCACGAACCAGCTTCCCAAATGGCCCTGCATGTCCTTCAGACCTGGAAACAGGCCTTGTATATCGCCCAAGGATTAGGGAAAGGGCTACCTTTCTAACTTTGTGTTTCCTGTTCATTCTTTATCACGCTCATGGGCTTTCCTGCCTTTCATTCTGAGCCACAAGATGGCGCTGTTACCTATCAGTTCTTGAGTAGAAAAGCAAAAATGACAAATTATAAAAATGATAACAAAGTGACTCTTCTTCCTTTATTAGCATTCACAATTTTAAATGAATAACATTGCAGATTAGTGTGCTCCTGAAATGAGTCCAGAGGAAATGTGGCAAAGTAGTGCTGATTTTGTCATGTTGTTAAATAATACAAACCAGCAATTAACTCAGAACCATTCATATCCATAGTTCAGGTGTCTCATCTCAACAACTAATTGCAAATGGGAATTTGTTAGAGTGAAAACAATGATTAAAGATTTTCATTAATTTACACCGGATACAAATGTCACTTCTTATATGCACATATAAAAGTGTGAGTGTGTGTCGTGTGTGTTTGCATTTGCGTGCGTCTGTTTGTGTCCGTGTGTGTGTGGGTGTGTGTTGTTTCATTAAAAAAAAGTGTGATTTGCTATACTTCCTCTTTGTTTGATGTGCCATTTTTCTATTACATTACATTACATTACATTACATTATTGGCATTTGGCAGACGCTCTTATCCAAAGCGACGTACAACAAAGTGCATACCCATAACCAGGGATAAGTTCGCTGAAAGACCCTGGAGGTAAGTACAATTTCAACTGCTACCTGTACAACAAAGATCAGTCTATTCTAGACTGATCACTTTTTAGAAAGAAGATGCAAGACTATGTTTTATCACTTCTAGTGTTCCACATTATTGTTCAGCTCAATACCAGTCTAAAACTGCCATACTGTACATCATCAGAAACATCACAGCCATGAACCCAGAAGATGACCTCACTACACTCTCAGAAATAAAGAAACTGTTCTTCAAGGATCAAGTTCCCAAATGTAGCGTGAAAGTCTCTTTGGGTACAAATCAGTGCATTTTCCAAGCCAAAAAGTACAAAGTAGTTGTAATTAATAGCTAGGGTTCAGTTTTGTACCTATAAAATACCACTCCAACGACAAGCATCTGTTCCTTTCTTGGCCCTTTTTCTACCTTTATTTCTGAGATTGTACTGGAATAAAACATGAACTAATGTCTTACTGTCAATTAAAATCCCTGCTGGGGAAAAAAAAACTGCTGGTAGCTGGTTTACCAGTTCAGACCAGCTCAAGCTATGTTTTGAAACAGCTGATATCTGATCATTTCAAGCTGGTCATAGCTGGGTTCACCAGGGATCACTTAAACAGGAATCCACACACCAAACATCAAACATATTGACAGATCAAACAAATAAAGTCCTTGATGTAGTCATCTCTTCTGGGGAAACTTGTACAAGTTTCCATTGAGATTGGGCAACTGCTGAACCGAACCTCAGATAAACTTCCTGCGAGACACAGTCATGTTGAAGTGATACAGAACAAATTATTGCAAAGCAAAAAGCAGAAATGAAAGCAGAATATTTTAGTGTCAAACTAACAATTAGAATTAAATGACAACAAAGTCCACGCATTTTTATTGCATTATGCAGAAGCACAATCCAGACAAAACTACTCAAACATAGCTACAGTACTTAATGCTGACACTTTGACACTAATTTCAGAACCTTGAGGTAATTTCTCAAAACTGTCGACAAAACTAAAAATAGATATTTAGACACATTTTTCAGAACTCGAAAAACCTTTTTCAATTGCTTGGATACAATACACAAAAACCAAAAATCATTTGTATCCTACTTCTCAAAATGATGAGTAACTGTAAGATTACTCCTCAACCGTTGGAACAGAATCAATTTTACTACATTATCATTCAATGTAATACTGCACCACCATCTTTTGTCACAGGGGCTTTCAACCTTTTTTGACACGCACGTTTGAACTGGTGGTCAAGTGACTGATGATTGAGTTTGCAGAGTGTTAAGAGCAAGAGTTAGGATGTGTATCCACCTGCAACAACAGTGACAACATGGAGCAGTCAGATGATCCATGTTAGAATAGAGATCAAGCAGTGAGAGGAGGAGGAAGAGGAGGAGGAGGTGATCAAGTACTCCTTCAGAGAGGTGGCTTTTCTCATCTTAGAGGTGGGGGGGTTGTCCTGGTAGAGGACAGTGTCTATCACTGAAGTTCAGGATTTTTTTCCCACTTTGTACCAATAATTTTGTTTTATAATAGCTAAAAATGTACTTCATACAACTCTCTGCACCAACATGCAGCTTGTCAGTTAATTTCATTCACAAAATGGATCAAAACTACCAAACCACTGCGAACATGTCTCAAAGGAAATGCACCAGCACAAGAATTTTTTGTGTCAATCATCACAATGATCTAAAAAACATTAACAACCAGTGGCATTACAGTCGATGCACTATTTTCTGTGAGTGATTTTCTAATTGGACTGTAGAAATGTATAGTGTTTGGTGGTTTAGAGTTTTTGTAAAAGCAATGAAAAAATAATTCATTTTGGTCCACATACAGTGCTCTTGTGCTAACTGTCAAAAGTTCGAAAAAAGTTGTCAAATAAAAAGTTAAATAAAGTTCAAAGTATTAATATTGCACATGTGTCATGTGGGAAGAACCAACATGATATGATAAACACAATTATCCTTACAGTGGCTATTTTTGAATGTGCATTGTCTCAAATGTATCTCCCTCACCCCCTCAATGCCTCATTCATTCACTCTTTCACAGAACCTTACCTGCCTCTCTGACTGGGACCCGCAAGGTCGGTGGTTTGATCTCCGGTGCAGCCACAATAATATCCGCACAGTTGTTGCACCCTTGAGCAGGGCCCTTAATCAGGGGGTATTGTCTCCCGCTTAATCTAGTCAACTGTAAGTCAGTGGCCATCTTGGGGTGTCGGTGGGTGGGGTTTATAATGGGGGCGTAGACGTTTTTTTGATTTACACAGTTTTATAGAATTATGAACAATCTTTTGGTTTAGTTGTTATGATCTATATTTTACAATGTGTCTTTCAGATGGAAAAATTAACTCCTCATCTCAGTGACATATTTTAATTACACTGGTATGCAGCGTATTACAAAGCTTATATAATGGTTCTTGAAAAAGATAAGGCATTAACATCACATTTTAGGCCTTACACAATAATAATGACTTATTTCTGATGAATATTTCTTGTTTTTGAAATAGAATGTAAATTAACAGGTGAAAATAGAAGGAATTGGCCAAAACAATATCCTGAAACCCAATACAAGACATTATGTGTAATGTAACATGACAGGACATTTCTTTTTTAGCAGAGTGAGATACTCACAGAGGACACACAGGACTATTGTGGCAGCCAATAAGAGAGCACACAGCAGCCTCAGACACACTGCAGCCAGCCTTTAGGGGTGTGAGCTTTGGCCACCTGTCTCTGTGGCCACAAGACAAACGGCAGAATAAAACTATCCTGTAATCCGGCTAACAATGTGGCCTTCTCTGTCAATTTTACACTGTTTATTTTCACTGCAGAGAGAATATTCATTTGCCTTTCGTATACTGTACCATAGCCCTGAAAATGGACTCAAGCACACAGTCTCTGTTACTCTGTTCTGGGACATCAACAGCAGCTTCTTAATAGACTGCAGAAGAGTTTCATTGGTAGGCTGATAGCACCACCAATCGGAGACGTTTTGAAACCATCTCAATTTCGGTTATGCCATTCATCACATTTTGTGACAAATCTCTTCAAGTGTTCTTACCTGTGTGCTGAGCTCTTGAGCTGTTGAGTGTGGTGTGGCCCAGAGTGCTGTATACATCTTGTTGTGTGGAGGCCAGTCCAGTGTATATACCCTCTGAATCTTTGGACACTGTAGATGCTGCCATTTCTGAAAACTGCTGATAATGGTCTTTCTTTCTTTCTTTCTTTTTTATATTATGTGTCACTGTGGACTGTGATACATGAGGAAGTTTGGTTTGAGGTATTACAACATTGTTGCTTCCATGCAGAATATTGCAAACGATACAAACTGAATTTAATCAAATAGCCTACTTGATTCGCTTTTTTCAGGGATTTGCTTTGCTTCAACTATGACGCACACTGTCCTTGTTAAAGCAAAGCAAACCTTTAACATGCGAAGCGCCGATGTTATGGAGCATCCCTGAATTTCAGCAACTTGAGTGCTAATAGCTTTCCCAAAAAAACAATGTGTGTATGATTAGGCCAGCCTAGGAGATGAAGACACAGGTAAGAACAGCAGCTCATCATTGAGTATGACATGACTCATGTGGTTCATTTAGGAGTCTCTACGAGGGGAACCACATGTGCTGGTCATTCAGGCGTATGGTGTAATGGTATACAGAGCACACAGGTATGCAATGTAATGATGAAGCAGAAACCACAAATACTCATATTTCTGATCTGTTCAGAAGTTGTTTCAAATTACACAGCTTTGTGTCTGTCTGCATATTTAATACGCAGTACTGTGTGTGCAAGGAATCTTACTTTTTCTGCAGGGGGGTTCCATCCACCCAAAGCCAGGTGCCCTCTGTTTCTGAGTCACTCAGTCCAATCCAGTAATAATCTTGTATGTATTTGTTGATGAACTCCTGAACACAGACACACAATGACTCTCACTGCTCACTCTGCTGACAGTGACACTGAGAGACACACAGTCCTATAAGATTTAACTCATTGTAAGACAATTTTATACTGGTCACAAACCTATCCCCTGTCCCCACAACTATCTCCTGTCCCCACACCATTTGACCCCACAATAAAGTACACACACTTGTCTGCCGCTCAATTCACACCTTAACCTGACTAAAGGCCTTTATTCATTAGAACCAGCTCATTGGTCAATTTGAATGCAAACATCTGGAGGTGATTGGTCAGAAAGGTTGGTTTAGTTTCAAATAAGTTGATTTTGTTAACGATTGGGTGTCAGACACTGAGCAGCAGCATGACCCACACCACACTGATAAACAAACTTCACTCAAAGTAATCATCCTGAATATTGATCAGATTGTAAGAAGCAACATGATATGAGAATCACAATTGTCTTTATGTAGAAGTATGAATTTATGTCAAATTTCTCTCCCCTACCCACTCACTGCCTCATCCATTCACTCTTTCACAGAACCTTACCTGCTCCTCGTCACTCTCTATAATCACCAGGTCAGCTGCCCATTTAATGCAGTGAATGCGACTGTCCTTCCAGCTCTTCCTCTCAGTGGAGAAGTAGTAACACTTGGAAGAGAACTGCTCCCAGCCCTCTGGACAGGGCTTGCACAGTCTCTCTGTGCATGAAGAACAGGCAACAGTTTCTGTGAATTATCTTTACACTGAGCAACAGAATGAAAGTAAAAGACTAAAAGCTCTTCTGCAGATAACCGACAGAGGAACACCACTCACTCTGTGAATTGTCTCTGGGACAGTACTGCTCCATAAAGGGGAGTTTCTTCAATACTGCTCTCTGTAGCTGTTCCTTGTCCCTGTTCAAGGTGCTGCTATTGGCTCTGAGCTCCTCCTGGCCTCTCTCCAGCATTGAATATTTCTGAAACAGGCTTGTATCTAATATACAAAGGGAAAATGCATTCCTTAGAAACAAATCTGTGAATTTTACCATATTTCACCACTGTTCACTATGATACAGACAACTGCCTCATATATCTGTACAGTAAATTAGCTGAGACTTTTTTTCCAAAGTGACTTACAGTTGATTAGACAAAGCAGAGCACAATCTGCCCTGGAGCAATGTGGGGTTAATAACCTAGCCCAAGGACCCAACAGCTGTGCCAATCTTATTGCGGCTACACTGGGGCTTGAACCACCAACCTTCCAGGTCCCAGTCATGTGCCTTAGCCAGTAGGTTACTGGCTGCCCCATGTTGACCAATGTATTAATTTACAATATGTTGTTACAAAAAAAGAGAAGCCATTTATGTACACAGTGTTAGAACATTATGGACAATGTTTTTGTTTATTTAGGCTCTGTAATGATATTTCTGTATATATTTAACAATGGGCATTTCAGGATGCAGAATTTCAATGACATTTATGTCAATCACACTGACAAACAATGTAGTCATACACATTTAAAAACAAAATATGATAAACATTGATCACGGCATCAACATCTCATTTTAGATCCTCAATAATAACACCTCTGAAATTTGGATGAACATAAAGCACCTTGTATTATTTCCAAGGCATTCTGCCTGGGTGAAAAAAATGGTTTTCATCAGGGTCATAAAAAATAGGTGGCAGACAGTACATACAGTCACTGAGCACTTTATTATGAACACCTACTTACTTGTGCCATTATCAAATCAACCAATTGTGTGGCAGCTGTACAATGCAAAAGCAGATATAGGTCAGGAACTTTAGTTTATAATCACATCACCCATCAGACTGGGGAAACAATGTGGTCTAAGTGACTTTGACCAGAGCAGAAGACCAATAAGTCTAAATAATTTGTCTAGTAAATACATAATAAAGTGCTCTCTAAGTGTATATGCCAAACCTTTCCACACAAAGAAAGTGATAGATGCACATACTATTCTATAGCAGGAGCTAGTGTTTATATGCATTGGTCATTCATTTGCTTTGTTCTGGCTGATTTAAAAAAGGCTTTTAATCTTTTTTGAAATCCTGAAACCCTCTCCAGGATCTACAGTAAATTGCCTAAAAATGGCATTGTACCAGGATTAGAATAAAGTGACACAGACAGTGTGAGATACTCACAGAGGACACCCAGGACTACTGTGGCAGCCAATAAGAGAGCACACAGCAGCCCCAGACACACTGCAGCCAGCCTGTAGGGGTGTGAGCTTTGTTCCCTTTCCTCTGTGGTCACAAGAAAAACAGCAGAATAAAACAATCCTGTCATCCATTGTGATTTAGGTCTGAAAATAATGAGGCCTACACTGTCAATTTTACACCGTTTATTTTCACTGAAGAGAGAATATTAATTTGCCTTTCGTAAACTGTACCATAGCCCTGAAAATGGACTCAAGCACAAAGTATCTGTTCCTCTATTCTGGGACATCAACAGCAGCTTCTTAATAGACTGCAGAAGAGTTTCATTTGTAGCCTGATAGCACCACCAATCATAGACATTTTGAGACCATCTCAATTTCGGTTATGCCGTTCATGACATTTTGTGACAAATCTCTTCAAGTGTTCTTACCTGTGTGCTGAGCTCTTGAGCTGTTGAGTGCTGTGTGGCCCAGAGTGCTGTATACATCTTGTTGTGTGGAGGCCAGTTCAGTGTATATACCCTCTGAATCTTTGGACACTGTAGATGTTGCCATTGCTGAAAACTGCTGCTAATGGTCTTTCTTGCTTGCTTTTTTATATTATGTGTCACTGTGGTCAGTTGTACAAGAGGAAGTGTGATTGAAAGTTTTCCGTCATCGCCTGGTTCAGCTGCAGTTACCTTATTTCAATGGTATCATGAAATGATAATGGGAGGGAAATGTAAGGGTAATTTTCTTCATTGATTCTTAATTGTGTGGTAACAAAGACAATCACATGATTACAAATTGCCTTTTAGTGATAATCCTTATTACTATTCGACCACTTGCTGAATTAACTGCTTAATATGAGTCTTTCTCTGTCTCTCTCCCAGTAGAAAGACAGCCTTTGACCTTAATGTCTCTGCTTCTCAGCTTGCACATTCTGGTCTTACAGCAAGATCGACAAGGGGTATTCAGAAGACAAAATACTGATAAATGTTCATGGCCAGCTTTGTCTTTTTGTTTTGGTAAAGCGCCCCCTTCTGGAAAAGTGTGTATAAGACTCTTACTGTGTCTGATTCAAATCAGAAAGCCGGTAAGCTTTCTCACCTTCATTTCTTTGCAAATAAATACGAAAGTTAATTCATGTATAGCTATCGTTGGTTTTACTGGGATCTGTTTCATCAGACGATGCTCACCTGTGAAATGTTAAACAATGCTAACCTGCACAACTCTCTCAAAAAGCAGAAGGGCTTCATGGGGTTTCTCATCTGCCAATATGTCCGGCGTGTGGATGTGCGTTGATGTGATATCAATTAACAGTGACAGTCAGACATTACTTCAAGTCAAGAAGTGTCGTAACCTTTCGTTCATTCGTTCATAGAGCAGCCTCTTTTACCAATCAGAAAACAGTGTTTAACCACAAATGTACTAACGGTTCTCTTTTTCAAACATGTAACCAATAAACATGGGGTTAGGTAATTACAGTATCAGTATGCAAGTACTTGCAAATGCAAAAATCATCCGGAATGATTCAAAACTCATTCAATGGTCCACATTGTCGGGCTGTTGTGCCTGTGAATAGATAAATAAATAAGCATATAGTAGAATTGGAGGAAGACCTTTCATATATAGATTTGACATGTAGTCCCTGGATCCTGATCAGCCAGTGGGGGTCGCTAGAGAGCAATGAAGTCACGAGGTGGGCAGGTCAGACGAAACCAAAAGGGAAGGTTGGCGAACTGCCTTTTATTTACAAAAATGTAACAAAACTTCCTCAAATAAAAACAAGGCCAATCTTGCAAACCAACATGTTATAAAGAGACCATGAAGAAGAATTTCAAATATACCCTTACAAAAATACTTCTGCAGCAGTGTCCATGAACCAGCTTCTCAAATGGCCCTACATGTCCTACAGACCTGGAAACAGGCCTCGTATATCACCCAAGGATTAGGGAAAGGGCCACAGCTATGGTGCTTACAATGAATCACAGCTGTGGCCATACCTGCCTGTAGTCACTGTCCAAATACTCACAGACTGCACATGACCTTCTCAGAAAAGCCATTATACAGATAAAGGAAATCACAAGATGTTGAAAGTGTAGTTCTCATGAGATTACAGCTGGTCTCATTAATTAGATTTATAATCACAAAACACTCGTATTTGTAATACTCATCTGCTGACTGATCACTGGGGAAAGAACCTCTGCGTGTCTGATCCATCCCCGCAATCGTTTCCTGATATATCAAGGCATCCGCCATCCATCCCCTATGCCGCCATGAATCTGTACTTCTCTCCTTCTCCCCTACATAATCCAGCCATTTGTCTTCTTCTTTCTTTCTGCGTCCATCTTGAATAAAATCATTCCAAAGATGAAATTGAAATTCCCTCAACACCTGTTCACCTTTTGAATATCCAATTCACAATCAGAACCACGGCGGCACGGATGGTGCAGTGGGTAGCACTGCCGCCTCACAGCAAGGAGGTCCTGGGTTCGAATCCCCGTCGGCCGGGGCCTCTCTGTGCGGAGTCTCCCCGTGTCTGCGTGGGTTTCCTCCGGGTACTCCGGTTTCCTCCCACAGTCCAAAGACATGCAGGTTAGGCCAATTGGAGAGTCTAAATTGCCCGTAGGTATGAGTGTGTGAGTGAATGGTGCGTGTGCCCTGCGATGGACTGGCAACCTGTCCAGGGTGTATTCCTGCCTTTCGCCCAATGTATGCTGGGATAGGCTCCAGCCCCCCTGCGACCCTGATCAGGATAAGCGGGTTCAGATAATGGATGGATGGAATCAGAACCACAATCTGCATCAACTTCAATCAGCACTTTCTTTGCACATTTGGCAGACGCTCTTATCCAGAATGACCTAGAAAAAGGTTCATACCCATAACCAGAGATAAGTGTGTTGGAAAACCCAAGTGGGAAATACAGTTTCAAGTGCTCAGAATACAACAGATGCAAGGACTTGGGCCTGGTAGATTACAGCAGTTGTGACCGAGAAGTGCGGAGAGGGGGGGACCTCCTGGGGTGGCTGAACGGAGAGGTCTGGCAGTGTGCAGGTGATCTAAACAAATGTCCCCATAGTATTTCATGATAAATGACTTATTTGAACCAATGAGTTTGGAAGTTCAAGATTTCGTCATAGATATGAATGACAATGTTTTGAACCGGTGAATAGGCTGTGTTAAATGTGCTGACCATTTTGAGTCTTGTGTCTAAGGTTTTGAAAATTTGGCACAAAATTGAGAGAGTAGCACCAAAGTGATTGGGGAAAAAACTGTAACAACGATAACTTTCCTTCCTAAGATTAGTGTTCCCATTTTGTCATGATTTGTGCCTCTCTTGAACTTTGTGTTTCATGTTCATTATTTATCAGGCTCATGAGTTTTCCTGCCTTTCATACTGAGCCACAGGATGGCGCTGTTACCTTTCAGTTCATGAGTAGAAAAGCAAAAATGAAAAATTATAAAAATGATAACAAAGTGACTCTTCTTCCTTTATAAACATTCACAATGAATAACATTGCAGATTAGTGTGCTCATATTGTTAAATATTGTTAGACAAACCATCATTTAACCATTTGTATCCATAGTTGGTGTGTCTCATCTCAACAACTCTTTGCAAATGGAGTTAATCTGTGAGGGCGAAAACAATGATTAAAGATTTTCATTAATTTACACCGAATACAAATGTCACTTTTAATATGCTCATATAAAAGTGTGAGTGTGCGTTGTGTGCGTCTTCAAGTGCGTGCGTCTGTGTGTGTCCGTGCGCGCATGGGTGTGTGCCGTTTTATTTTTAAAAAGTGTGATTTGCTATACTTCCTCTTTTTTCTTTGTGCCATTTTTCTATTCTAGACTCATCAATTTTTAGAAAGAAGATGCAAGACTATGTTCAATCACTTCTAGTGTTCTTTTGTTCCACATTATTGTTCAGCTCAATACCAGTCTAAAACTGCCATACTGTACATCATCAGAAACATCACAGCCATGAGCCCAGAAGATGACCTCACTACACTCTCAGAAATAAAGAAACTGTTCTTCAAGGATCAAGTTCCCAAATGTAGCTTGAAAGTCCAGTAATTTTCTCTTTGGGTACAAATCAGTGCATTTTCCAAGCCAAAAAGTACAAATGAGTTGTTATTACTAGCTAGGGTTGAGTTTTGTACCTATAAAATACCACTCCAACAACAAGCATTTGCACCTTTCTAGGCCCTTTTTCTACCTTTATTTCTGAGATTGTACTGGAATAAAACATGAACTAATGTCTTACTGTCAAATGTTTTCCCCTGCTGGGGAACAAAAACAGCTGGTAGCTGGTTTACCAGTTCAGACCAGCTCAAGCTATGTTTTGAAACAGCTGATATCTGATCATTTCAAGCTGGTCATAGCTGGGTTTTAGACCAGGGATCACTTAAACAGGAATCCACACACCAGACATCAGACATATTGACAGATCAAACAAATAAAGTCCTTGATGTCACCAGTCAGCCCAGTTCGGCTCATGTCACCCCGCTTCTCATTGGCCTCCACTGGCTTCCTATTACCGCATGCATCCAATTCAAGGCCCTAGTGTTGGCATTTCAGGCTGCTAAGGGGACTGCCCCACCTTACATACAATGCTTGATCACTCCCTACTCCCCAGCTAGATCATTCCGGTCTGGTCGCCTTATGGTTCCCTCACTACGAGCATCTGGCGGTCGAGCTGCACGTTCACGCCTGTTTTCCTTTCTGGTTCCTCAGTGGTGGAATGACTTGCCTACCACTGTCAGGACAGCAGAATCCCTCCCCCTATTTCGACGCAGACTAAAAACACACCTTTTAGTCCTCCCTCCTGATTTCCCCCACCCCCTTTCTGATATCCCTATCCCTCTCTCTAGTCTAACCCCAAAAAAAAAAAAAAAAACATTTTGCACTTATTTATTTTCATTTATTTTGCACTTCCTATGTATTTTCCTAGTTATGGAACATGTCTCAAAGGAGAAGCACCAGCACTAGAATTTTTTGTGTCAATCATAATATAAAAAACACTAACAACCAGTGGCATTACAGTCGATGCACTATTTTCTGTGAGTGATTTTTGAATTGGACTGTAGAAATGTATATTTTTTGGTAGTTCAGAGTTTTTGTAAAAGCAATGAAAAAATCCAGTCCAGTTTTGTCCACATACAGTGCTCTTGTGTTAACTGTGAAATGTTCTAAAAAAGTACTCAAAACTACAGGCCACCCCCCATCAGGCAATTAAGCTTGCTATTGCCATTATTCAGGTCTGAAAATAATGTGGCCTACTCTGTCAATTTTACACCGTTTATTTTCACTGAAGAGAGAATATTTATTTGCCTTTCGTATACTTTACCTTAGACCTGAAAATGGACTAAAGCACAAAGTCTCTGTTACTCTATTCTGGGACATCAACAGCAGCTTCTTAATAGACTGCAGAAGAGTTTCATTCGTAGCCTGATAGCACCACCAATCGTAGACATTTTGAAACCATCTCAATTTCGGTTATGCCGTTTATCACATTTTGCGACAAATCTCTTCAACCTGTGTGCTGAGCTCTTGAGCTGTTGAGTGTGGTGTGGCCCAGAGTTCTGTATACATCTTGTTGTGTGGAGGCCAGTTCAGTGTATGTGTCAGGAACCTGGTAGCTGGGCTGGATTTTCCAGTTAAGTGGGGCTCGGGGTGCACATTGATCAACGCGCGTGTGACGTGCTGGCTGCCGGGTTTTGGGGGCGTGATGCAGCTGTTTCCTGTTTGCCTAATGAAATGGGGTTTAAAAGAAGCAGGAAAGGGGCAGACGCGAGAGAGACGCCGGGATTGAATGTTGGGTTCCGCGAACGGAATGTTAGTGTTTGTTCATTTTTCAGTTCGGTGCGTTTGGTTTTCTCTCTTTTCTTTCTTGCTTTTTTTTTGTTTAGGCTGTCTCCCGCATTGGCGGTGGTTAGCTGGCTGGCAGCCCCGGAAAATGTGGACGCTACACGCGCGATACTGTTAAGTGGGACCAGCGCTGGGCGATTCTGGAGGAGCGGCGCTGTGTGGAGCCGGACTGGTGCCGTAGCGACGACCGCGCGACTTCGCTAGGGAACGTCGCGGCGAGACTACACTCGCCCTGGCGAGGGCGGAGGGAGCTGCCAGTGTCCTGCGCGGCTGCAACATAGCGGGCGGACCAGTCCTGGCGCCAGCTCGCTCGCCATCGGTGGTACCGCGAGGACGTTGAGGGCGGGCAGTACAGCGGAGCCAGCGTACAGCGTACAGCAGAGTGGTTCGGGGCGCAGCTCGGCGGCCCTGAGACTGTGTTGCACAGTGAGACAGCATTGCACAGCGAGAGACGGCAGACTGTTTTGTGGGGTTGGGTTTTCTTTTGTTTTTTTTGTTTTGGGAGGTGGAGGCCCAGCACAGCGGTGGGGGCCAACTACCTCCCTTCATTAATTATTATTTTTTGTTTCTTTTGTGTGCGTGGTAGTGAAAGGTGGGAGTGTGTGCGTGAGACCCTGCCCGTGTTGGTTGACTTCCCCTTTGAGTGGGATTCCCCCCCTCCTGGGCAAGGGCCTGGTAGCAGGGGGGCCCTGAGTGTAATACACTGAAGTGTGATATAATCACAGGGGAGTTCAGCAGTGCTTTTCTTGGCGTGTGGTGTGACGGGTTTGCGCTCTACCTGTGCCGGGCTCTGGGTAACTGGAGGGGGGAGAGTGGGGTTGAAGGAGTAGTGGGGAAGTCGAAGGACGGTGAGGTTGGTGCGAGTTTGTGGCATGCTCGGTGTTTGTAGGTCCATAAATGAAATAAAACGTTTTGCCCTTTACCTGCTTCGTCCTGAGATCCTTGTGGTGGATGGGTTCTGCAGAGAATAATAGGAACCCGTGGAGGGGGCGGGAGTCAGCTGGTGCTTTTCCCACCCCCAACATGTATACCCTCTGAATCTTTGGAGACTGTAGATGCTGCCATTTCTGAAAACTGCTGCTAATGGTCTTTCTTTCTTTCTTTATATTTTCTGTCACTGTGGTCTGCGGTACATGAGGAAATATGGTTTGAGGTATAACAACATTGTTGCTAGCAGTCTGCTTCCTTTCCATGCAGAATACTGCAAATTATACAAACTGAATTTAATCAAATACTTGATTTGCTTTTTTCAGGGATTTGCTTCGCTTCAACAATGATGCACACTGTCCTTGTTAAAGCAAAGCTTTAACATGCGAAGTGCTGATGTTATGTAGCATCCCTGAATTTCAGCCACTTGAGTGCTTTCCCAAAACAACAATGTGTGTTTGATTAGGCCAGCCTAGGAGCTGAAGACACAGGTAAGAACAGCAGCTCATCATTGAGTATGACATGACTCATGTGGTTCATTTAGGAGTCTCTACGAGGGGAACCACATGTGCTGGTCATACAGGTGTATGGTGTAATGGTATACAGAGCACACAGGTATGCAATGTAATGTTGAAGCAGAAACCAGACAAACACAATTTACACAGACCTCCAACAACATTGATTTTTGAATGCTTCAGTTTTATCTAAATATGTTTATTTACAGATGAGCAAAAGTAAAAAAGAAAGAATGAAGTACAAATGATTGAATTTATACCATTGAGTCGCATACAGAACCATTTTGCGGGTACATGTGGTTTACGTTTTAGTGACATACTCATTTTTAAAAGTACCAAGAGTTATTTTTATTGGCAGATGCTTTGACACAATGAGCTCATAACACCACTTTTGTAGCAGGGGATTTGCTGTTGTGTACTACAGTAAACTTATGGTGCTAATAAGGACTTGTGATTATTTATACATATGTCCAAATTCACGGAACTAATGTTATAGCTGAAAATACTCTGCATGTATAGGCTTTGGTACAGCAATTCCGCTGCATTTCATAAAGATTAGTCTCACAGGCGCATTTCTAGTTAAAATAGTATGTATACTCCATTTATTCCCAACAGTAGCACCTCTTGCTCTGCATAATGGTACCCAAAATTACAAATAAGTTGCAATGATGAATGTTGGGGAGCACAGCATTTGTCTCACTGAACCAATTCCATTTAAGTAGCTTAGTTGTACATTATTTCACTGAATTTCAGTTAACCTTGATTCATAACCACAGGTTTCAGAGGAATAGAGTGCAAACAAATATATTATCAAGATGACAGGATTTCTCTCCAGGCACTGAGCGCTTTGATGACACACCACTCAAACACTGGCACAGTTCTGCTTATTTTGATATTTTCAGCTGAGGAAAAGGTTAAAACTGTCATGGTACAAAAATGGATTTCCCATTCGGCATCAATGTTACACCATTGGCAATTAAAGGAGCAGAGCATCAGTCTCACAGACGAAGCGGATGGTCAAATGGCAGCCTGCGTCCACCCACACTTTCTTACCACGGTAAGTAAGTGCACAGTCTGCACCTGAGTTATTGACACTGCCTAGTTTGTAATGATCATTTGGTTCTCCACTGCTCCAGTAGCTGTAATAGTCAGAGAGACTGAATGAGACACAGAAGCCCTGCTTCTCTCCTGTTTCCTACAGAGACACAGTGACTCCTGCACATTCTCTGTCTTTTACAGGCTATGATAGTGCACTGTTTGACACTGCAGACCCTGAATAAATCAAGCAGAGTTTAGAGAGTGAAAATGTATTGTGTTTGAAGATCATTCTGAATTGCACTGAAAACATTCAAATCATCCCCATCATACAAACTGTACAATATTATTAATGGAGAGGGTGAAGTTCACATTCACAATAAATAATGAACAGAAATATATGCACAGCATGAACACAAATCAAGGACCAACTAGCAGCAGAGGAACATTCATATTTCTGATCTGTTCAGAAGTTGTTTCAAATTATGCAGCTCTTTGTCTGTCTGTATATTTATGCCCAGTACTGTGTGTGCAAGGAATCTTACTTTTTCTGCAGGAGGGTTCCATCCACCCAGAGCCAGGTGCCCTCTGTTTCTGAGTCACTCAGTCCAATCCAGTAATAATCTTGTCTGTATTTGTTGATGAACTCCTGAACACAGACACACAATGACTCTCACAGCTCACTCTGCTGACAGAGACACTGAGAGACACACAGTCCTGTAAGATTTAACTAATTGTAAGACAATTTAATACTGGTCACAAACCTATCCGCTGTCCCCACACAATTTCTTTTTTTAAAGATATTTTTTAGGCCTTTTTCAGCTTTATTGGACAGTATATAGTATAGAGAGACAGGAAGAACAGGAGCAAAAGAGAGGGGAAGACATGCGACAAATGTCGAATTCGAACCGCCGACGTCGCGGCTCAGAATGAGCATGCGGTCAGTGCTCTACAGGCTGCGCCACCGAGACACCCGTCCCCACACAATTTGACCCCACAATAAAGTACGCACACTTGTCTGATCCTCTGAGTCAATTCACACCTTAATCTGACTAGAGGCGTTTATTCATTGGAACCAGCTCATTGGTCAATTTGAAAGCCACACCACACTGATAAACAAACTTCACTCAAAGTAATCATACTGAATTTTGATCAGATTGTAAGAAGCAACATGATATGAGAATCACAATTGTCTTTAAGAAGGCTGTAGGATGTAGAAGTATGAATTTATGTCAAATTTCTCTCCCCTACCCACTCACTGCCTCATCCATTCACTCTTTCACTGAACCTTACCTGCTCCTCGTCACTCTCTATAATCACCAGGTCAGCTGCCCATTTAATGCAGTGAATGTGACTGTCCTTCCAGCTCTTCCTCTCAGTGGAGAAGTAGTAACACTTGGAAGAGAACTGCTTCCAGCCCTCTGGACAGGGCTTGCACAGTCTCTCTGTACATGAAGAACAGGCAACAGTTTCTGTGAATTATCTTTACACTGAGCAACAGAATGAAAGTAAAAGACTAAAAGCTCTTCTGCTGATAACCAACAGAGGAACACCACTCACTCTGCTCCATTAAGAGGAGTTTCTTAGATACTGCACTGTATTCTCTCTGTAGCCGGTCCTTGTCCCTGTTCAAGGTGCTGCTATTAGCTCTGAGCTCCTCCTGGCCTCTCTCCAGCATTGAATATTTCCGAGACTGGTCTGTATCTAATACACAAGGGGAAAATGCATTCCTTAGAAACAAATCTGTGAATTTTTCACCACTGTTCACTATGATACAGACAATTGCATCATATATTTTTACAGTTAATTAGCTGAGACTTTTTATCCAAAGAGACATACAGTTGATTAGACAAAGCAGGGGACAATCCACCCTGGAACAACGACCTAGCCCAAGGACCCAACAGCTGTGCCAATCTTATTGCGGCTACACTGGGGCTTGAACCACCAACCTTCCAGGTCCCAGTCATGTGCCTTAACCACAAGGCTACCGGCTGCCCCATGTTGACCAAGATATTAATTTACACTATGTTGTTCCAAAAAAGAGAAGCCATGTATTTATGTACACAGTGTTAGAACATTATGAGCAATGTTTTTGTTTATTTAGGCTCTGTAATGATATTTCTGTATATATTTAACAATGGGCATTTCAGGATGCAGAATTTCAATGACACTTATGTCAATCACACTGACAAACAATGTAGTCATACACATTTAAAAACAAAATAAGACAAACATTGATCACAGCATCAACATCTCATTTTAGATCCTCAATAATAACACCTCTGAAATGTGGATGAACATAAAGCACCTCGTATTATTTCCAAGGCATTCTGCCTGGGTGAAAAAAATGGTTTTCATCAGGGTCATAAAAAATAGGTGGCAGACAGTATATACAGTAACTGAGCACTATATTAGGAACACCTACTTACTCGTGCCATTATCAAATCAACCAATTGTGTGGCAGCTGTACCATGCATAAAATTATGCAGATACAGGTCAGGAGCTTCAGTTAATAATCACATCACCCATCAGACTGGGGAAACAATTTGATCGAAGTGATTTTGACCACAGCAGAAGACCAATAAGTCAAAAGAATTAGTCTCATAAAATACCTAATAAAGGGCTCTCTAAGGGTATATGCCAACCTTTCCACATGTATCAAACATGACATTACATTATTGGCATTTTGCAGACGCTCTTATCCAGAGCGATGTACAATTGATTAGACTAAGCAGGAGACAATCCTCCCCTGGAGCGATTCAGGTTTAAGGGCCCAACGGCTGTGCGGATCTTATTGTGGCTATACTGGGATTAGAACCACAGACCTTGTGTGTCCCAGTCCTTTACCTTTACCACTACGCTACAGGTCACCCTAGGCCCTAGGCCCGACACAAAGAAACTGATAGATGCACATACTATTCTATAGCAGGATCTAGTGTCTATATGCATTGGTCATTAATTTGCTTTGTTCTAGCCCATTTCAAAAAGGCCTTTTATCTTTTTTAAATCCTGATACTCACAGAGGACACACAGGACTATTGTGGCAGCCAATAAGAGAGCACACAGCAGCCCCAGACACACTGCAGCCAGCCTGTAGGGGTGTGAGCTTTGTTCCCTTTTCTCTGTGGTCAAGAAAACAGACAATTTAAGCAGAATGCATTTTTCTTTTTTAAACCAAACATATGGTGGTAAATTCAAGATTCACGAGAGAGGGTGAAAACTCACTACTGCAAGCACTACTATTACCACAGTGGCTCTGAAGTGCAAGCCACAAAAACAAAATGAAGAACGCCCAAACGATAGCTCTGAAATGCACATAGAGGCTCTGAAGTACCACACACACACGCAACTAATTAGCCAACTAACAATGTTAATATTAAGCCAAGTTAACATTTAAAATGAAAAAAAATTAAACAAAACTTATTGAACCAAACAGCAAATGACTGGTGCTAAATCAAGTCTGCAGCAAACAGTGATGATGCATTTCTGTCATGTTTTTGTTTCTGTTCTGTACTTGCACTTCAGAGGCGCTTACCGACCTGCTGAACCACAGAGGGTCTGACTGACCTGCTGAAAACAGAGGGGCTTACTCACCTGCTGAACCACAGAGGGACTTACTGACCTGCTGAACCACAGTGGGGCTTACTGACCTGCTGAATCACAGAGGGGCTTACTGACCTGCTGAACCACAGAGGGGCTTACTGACCTGCTGTATCACAGTGGGGCTTACTGGCCTGCTGAATCACAGAGGGGCTTACTGACCTGCTGAACCACAGAGGGACTTACTGGCCTGCTGAACCACAGTGGGGCTTACTGATCTGCTGAACCACAGTGGGGCTTACTGACCTGCTGAACCACAGAGAGAATTACTGACCTGCTGAACCACAGAGGGAATTACTGACCTTCTGAACCACAGAGGGGCTTACTGACCTGCTGAACCACAGTGGGGCTTACTGACCTGCTAAACCACAGTAGGGCTTACTGACCTGCTGAACCACAGAGGGGCTTACTGACCTGCTAAACCACAGTGGGGCTTACTGACCTGCTGAACCACAGAGGGGCTTACTGACCTGCTGAACCACAGTGGGGCTTACTGACCTGCTGAACCACAGTGGGGCTTACTGACCTGCTGAACCACAGAGGGGATTACTAACCTGCTGAACCACAGTGGGGCTTACTGACCTGCTGAACACAGTGGGGCTTACTGACCTGCTGAACCACAGAGGGGCTTACTGACCTGCTGAACCACAGAGGGGCTTACTGACCTGCTGAACCACAGTGGGGCTTACTGACCTGCTGAACCACAGAGGGGATTACTGACCTGCTGAATCACAGTGGGACTTACTGACCTTCTGAACACAGTGGGGCTTACTGACCTGCTGAACCACAGAGGGGCTTACTGACCTGCTGAACACAGTGGGGCTTACTGACCTGCTGAACCACAGAGGGGATTACTGACCTGCTGAACCACAGAGGGGCTTACTGACCTGCTGAACCACAGTGGGGCTTACTGACCTGCTGAACCACAGTGGGGTTTACTGACCTGCTGAACCACAGTGGGGCTTACTGACCTGCGGTGCCACAGTGGGACACTGTGCAGGAGGAGGTATGGTTGGTAGGTTTCACCTCAGAATAGGTTACATCTTCATCATGAGTTTCTGAGAGAGAACGGGGGGCGGGGGTCAGTAATCTCATTTCTTACTTTATTCGGGTCATTCAAATTCCTCTCCAATATAGTTTATACACACTCACCAAGATCTTTATTAGGAACACTTTTACTTTATTACACCCACTTATTCATGCAATTATCTGGCAGCCAATTGTGTGGCAGCAGTGCAATGCATACAATCACGTAGATACGGGTCAGGAGCTTCAGTTAATAATCACATCAATCATCAGAAAAATTGTTGGTGGCAGACAGAGTGGTTTGCGTATCTCAGAAACTGCTGATCTCCTGGGATTTTCATGCACATTAGTCTCTAGAGTTTGCAAAGAATGGTCAAAGCTGACAGGAAGGTGACAGTAATGCAAATGACAGTGGTATGCAGAAGAGCATCTCTGAACACACCCATCTCTCTCAGTGGATAGGCTACAGCAGTAGAAGTCTAAAGAATAAGTCTAATGAATACCTAATAAAGTGCTAGGTGAGTGTATATAGTGTGTGGGTGTGTGTGTGTCTGTGTGTGTGTGTGTGTGTTTGTGTGTTTGCGTGCGTGCGTGTGCGTGTGTGTGCGTGAGCCCATGTGTGTGGGCGTGTGTGTCAACATTGCCGATGAACAGTCATCACTAGTTAAGACATTTTCTGCTGAATGATGCATCACAGACAACACAGCTTGTTTGCTTTTAACACGTATATGTTGTGTCCTGCACTGTGGCCAGTTTCCGTGTTAAATCTAAATCTTTACATTTTAGGAAAAAAAAAAGGAACATAACATTTTTTGTTTTGGAATAACATCTGTTTCTATTTTCAAAATAGAACCAAGTAGGCTGTGCTGTGGTCCATCCTGTTAAGGCTCACAGTAGTGCTGCTCAAAAACATTAAAATACAGAAATATCTTTATGAATAAAGAGGCATATTTGAATATAGTCAGAATGACACGGCCAACTGCTTGTACCCTCATACCTCTTTGGTCTGAAACCCGCAAACCAGAAAATTGCGGATACCTATTAAGCACCGTGACATTGCCTGACCACTAACAGAACAAGAGATAATTAATGGTAATGTGCCCACATATTCGCTAAAAGATTGAAGTTACTTGATAAAAATGCAACATTAACGGCATGTTAACGACGACATAACAGAAACGGTTTCAGCGACTCACCTGCAGACGCCTGCTTCAAGTTCTTCTTGAATTTTACCGATGAATAATGCACACCCTCAGCCATTGGGGCGAAGAAAGACCCTGAACCACGGAGAGCAGAGAGAGAAAGAGCAAGGAAGGAGAGAAGAGGCAGAACTAACAGCAGAAAAAAGGAAGTAAAACAGTCAGTGGTTTATATGGTGTTAGCTGCACATATTCTCTCTCTCTCTCTGTCTCTCCCTCTCTCCGTCCCTGTGTACTTAAACCTTAAAGTTCATTTAGAAACCCTTCCTCTGTCAACAGTTTATATTTAACCCTAGAATCCTTCTAAGCATCCAAGGGTTGCTTGAAGAACCTTCTTCAATGAAGTTGTTATTTCTGGGATGTATTCAAAGCATTGAATTCATTGTATGTACTCTCATTTGTTTTATATATTCTAAACAATACAGTTTCTAATGCAAATGGTGGGCATTTACTATAGAGAGCCTTTATCCAAAGCACTGTACAATTGACGCTTTGCATTCCCCCATTCACCCAGCCTTGTCTTGCTCAGGGACACACGCAGGGCGGGATCAAACCGGCAACCCTCCGAATGCCAGACGACCGTTCCTGCCTCCTGAGCTAATGTGATCTTGTAATGTTGTTATTATTATGATTATTATGATTAGTATTATTATAACAGATTCCTCCAGGCACCTGTGTGGCAAATTGAAGAGCCCCTAAAGGGTCCTCCAGGAACATTTCATTTTTAGACTGTAAATATGCAACATGCTGAATTACAACTAAATATAGAAAACCTAGCTAAACTATTATTATAAGTTAAACATTATTATTTTGAGCCAATTTTCAACACTGTATTTTCTGATTTTCCATGGGCCCCCCTGACTGCTTCATGGTCCCCCTGGGCCTCTTCAGTCAAAAAATCCCACAATTCTTTAATATCACTTTTTTATCAACTTCACTGTCACCTTTTAGGTCTGTCTCGCCATGTTTTATGTTTATTCATTTTGTATTCGTCTTGTATTGTCTTATCATGTATTATGTTAGTCTAGGTTCGTCATGTTGTTTAGTTATGTTTCGTTACGATTTATTTTCTTGTCATGTTTAGTTATGTCTCGTTACGATTTATTTTCTTGTCATGTCTAGTTATGTTTTCGTACGATTATATTACCTGGTTATGTTGAGTGGTTATCGTCTTAGTTTCGCTTTGTGTTATGTTTTGATGCATGTTTATTGTTACGTTAACTGGTCGTTGTTATGCATACACTTTTACACGTTTTTCCGCAAACCTTGCGTTCCGCCTTTTCTCTCTCTCTCCTTCTGTCATTCACTCCCTAATTGTTTCCATTTGTCTATTTACTAAAACTACTAACGCTAGATCAGGATTGGGTAGAAACTAACAAACTAATCATGTGTTCATGTTACCTTACGTTTCTCGTGCATGTCATTTACTAATTTACTAATGCTAGGGCAGGATAGGTTTATTACTAACGATTACTAATCTCCTTGTTAAACTTGTCATCCATCGCACCTGTTTTCCATTTCCTTGCTACGCTCTAACTAATTGTCTACACCTGTCTACACCCGCATTAATAGCCCAGTCGCGCAACTGTTCTTCGGGAAATTGTCTGCCTCTGTTTACCACGCAACTCTTGAGCATTTACCACGATTGATTACACGTTACGATCCAAGCCTGTTACCGACCATTGTTTATTGATTTCTGTTTTGTGACCATCGTTTGTTTTTTGACTACGTCCTCGCCTACCGTCTTTGTACTTTTGCTTCGTTGGTTGTTTCATGGTTTCGACTCCCGCTTCGCCCACGACTACGCCTCTGCCTGCCGTCCGTCTGTTCATCTGCCCCGCTGACAGCTCCCCTGCTACCGGACCTCCCTGCACATCTACCGACTACAAGTTTGCCTCTTCCCTCGGCACCATGCTTTTTGTTTGTTTACTTTTTGTTAGGCTGGATCTACGTGTATGAACTTTGCTTGTGTTGACTACTCTCCTGGGATTCGTCCCGAATAAAGCCCTGAGGGGTCTTTATATTACTATTGTTTCTGAGTCGTGCATTTTGGGTCCAACCCTCACGCACCCGTCTCAGAACAATTTCGCCACTATGGACCCTGCTGACTCAACTGCCATGTTCCACGCCCTCCAGGAACAAGGAGCCATCGTCCGGCAGCATTCACAAGGAATCTCCGAGCTTCACCTGGAGATTCGTGAACTGTGTGCAGAGATGAGGAGGCTCGCCGTCACGGTCCTGCCACAACCACGGGAGGAACCCACCCACCCACCCACTTCCCCGGCGGTCAACCCCTCGGAGGCCTGACAATTCCGGGAGCCCCAACAACCCCCTCCGGAGAGGTTCAGTGGAGAACCTGAGAGGTGCAAGGCGTTCCTACTCCAATGCGAGTTTGTTTTCAAGCAACAGCCCCAGACCTACAACAGCGACAACCGTCGGATAGGCTATGTGATGGGACTGCTCAAGGGGAGGGCGTTGGATTGGGCTACGGCAGTGTGGTCCGGGGATTCTTTTCCTCCTCGTTACCCAGTCTTCGCCGATGAGATTCGGAAGGTGTTCCAACACGCATCCAGCGACCAGGAGCCATCCCAGAGACTGATTGCTCTGCGCCAGGGATGGAAGACCGCGGCAGATCACTCCATCGACTTCCGCACCCTCGCGGCGGCTACTAGTTGGAACGATGCAGCATTGGTGAATCTCTTCCTGGCCAGCCTGAGTGAGACGCTCCAGGACGAGTTGGCGCGACTGGACCCCATCACCCAGCTCGACCAACTCGTGCGCACCACGATCCGCCTGGACAACCATGCCAGACAACGCCGGTCGGAAACCCGTACAACAAGCAGGGTCCAAGTCCGCGACAAGAGGAGCAGCAGTCGGAGGGACCTGAACCCATGGACCTGTCCCGGGCCGGTACCAAGATCTCTACCGAGGAACGAGCACGCCGCAGAACCACCTGCTCGTGCTTCTACTGTGGGAGGCCGGGTCACACCCAGGCTCGGTGCTCCTTCAGGACCAGTAGAGGTGAGAGCAGTCGACAGGCATGAGGGTTCTGACAGAGACAACCATCGTCCCACGCTCACCACCCTGCTGATTCTCCCCGAGGGAACTACCCGGGTTAACGCATTGGTGGATTCTGGAGCGGACGCCAACCTCATCGACGAAGTTCTGGTGTCTGAACTGAACATTCCCACCCTCCCTCTACCCCAACCTGAGAATGCGCGGTCGCTGGATGGAAGGACTTTCTGCCGCATGACGCACATCACTATTCCCGTACAACTGATCATTTCTGGGACCAACGGGAGATGATCCAGTTCCGCGTCATCCAGTCCCCTAATGACCAACTCATCTTGGGATTACCCTGGCTCCAGAAACACAACCCCACGATCAACTGGAGTTCTAACCAAGTGCAAGCATGGGATCCTAATCTGTCATCTGTCCTGCTTGCGTTCCGCCCCACCACCAGCAGAGGGAGTGCCAGCTCCACCACAGACTCCCAAACCCTCCCTGGAGAGGGTCCCCTCTCCTTACCATGACCTGGGCACAGTGTTCTCCAAGACACAAGCTCAGTCTTTGCCGCCTCATCGACCCTACGACTGCGCCATCGAGCTCCTTCCTGGTTCGTCACTTCCCTCAAGTCGCCTATACAACGTCTCCAGACCAGAAAGGGAGGCGATGGATAAATACAACCGTGACTGCCTGGCTAACGGACTAATTCGCCCTTCTTCCTCTCCCGTCGGTGTGGGATTCTTCTTTGTTCAGAAGAAAGATGGCTCCCTACGCCCGTGCATCGACTACAGGGAGCTGAACAACATCACGGTGAGGAACAAGTATCCTCTGCCCCTGATGGACTCCGCGTTCCACCCACTTCACGAGGCCACCATCTTCACCAAGTTGGATCTCCGCAACGCTTACCACCTGGTCCGTATCCGTGAGGGTGATGAATGGAAGACCGCCTTCAACACCTCTCTCGGACACTTCGAATACCTGGTCAAGCCATTCGGCCTCACCAATGCTCCTGCTGTGTTCCAGGCCTTGGTGAATGATGTTCTTCGGGACTTGTTGGGTCGCCATGTGTTCGTCTACCTGGATGACATCTTGATCTACTCCACCAATGCCAAGGATCATGAGCACCACGTCAGGCAAGTTCTACAGAGACTCCTTGAGAACAGTTTATTCGTCAAGGCGGAGAAGTGCGTCTTCCACTCCGACACAGTTGAGTTCCTGGGGTTTATCCTAGAGAGGGGACGGATCAGGGCGGATCCCAAGAAGATTCTGGCAGTTACCGACTGGCCCACACCCACCTCACGTAAGCAGCTCCAACGCTTCTTGGGATTCGCCAACTTCTACCGAAGGTTCATCAGATCCTATAGTCAAGTGGTCGCCCCCTTAACCAAGCTCAGGTCCCCTACGGTGCCATTCCGGTGGAGCCCCGAAGCTGAGACGGCCTTCACCAAGGTCAAGAGACTGTTCTCTTCCGCTCCCATCCTGGTACACCCCGACCCTACCCGCCAGTTTGTGGTCGAGACGGATGCTTCCGACACAGGGGTGGGAGCAGTGCTCTCTCAGCTGGCGGCCGCTGACAACCGACTACACCCCTGCGCCTTCTTCTCCAAGAAGCTGTCCCCTGCAGAGAGGAACTATGACGTTGGGAACCGAGAGCTGCTGGCAGTCAAACTGGCGCTGGAGGAGTGGAGACATTGGCTGGAGGGGGCCGAGAAGCCGTTCATCGTTTGGACCGACCACAAGAACCTGGCATACCTCCAGACAGCCAAGAGGCTGAACTCTCGACAGGCTCGATGGGCGCTGTTCTTCGGGAGGTTCAACTTTTCTTTGACCTACCGCCCGGGTTCGAAGAACGTTAAGCCCGACGCCCTGTCCCGTCAATTCAACACCTGTTCTGAGCGTGAGGTTCCCGAGAACATCCTTCCTGCCTCCTGCACTATCGGATCTGTCACGTGGAAGATCGAGGCGGTGATCCAGAGGGCTCTACGGGAGGATCCCGATCCCAGGTCCAACCCCGGATTACGCCTATACGTTCCCTCAGCCGCTCGGACACAGGTGCTGCAATGGGCCCATTCATCCCTCCTTTCCTGCCATCCCAGCTTTACCCGCACCTTGGCGGTGCTGAAGCGGAGATTCTGGTGGAGCTCCATGATCCCTGACACCAGGCGCTTCATCAAGGCATGTACCACCTGTGCCAGAAGCAAGGCCTCCCACCAAGCCCCGGCTGGTCTACTCCAACCTCTGCCTGTGCCCAGCCGACCCTGGAGCCACATCGGCGTGGACTTCGTTACCGGACTTCCCCCTTCCGAAGGTAACACCACCATCCTCACTGTGGTGGACCGATTCAGTAAGGCGGCACACTTCATCCCCCTGCCAGGGTTACCCACTGCCCAAGAGACTGCGGATGTACTTATTAAGGAAGTGTTCCGCATCCATGGAATCCCCTCAGACATTGTATCCGACCGGGGCCCACAATTCATTTCTCAAGTGTGGAAAGCTTTCTGCCTGGCCCTCGGTGCGAAGCCAGCCTCTCATCCGGCTACCACCCTCAATCCAATGGGCAAACCGAGAGGGCCAACCAGGATTTGGGAGCCGCGCTACGTTGTGTCTCTGCCCAGAATCCGGCTTCATGGAGCAAGATGCTCACCTGGGTTGAGTACGCACACAACACCTTACCCTGCGCCGCCACCGGGAAATCTCCATTTGAGGTCTCCCTGGGCTACCAACCTCCATTGTTTCCCGACCAAGAAGCTGAGATCGCTGTTCCCTCCCTCGCCACCCACATGAAACGATGTGCCAAGATTTGGAGGGACGCCAAGGCTGCGCTCTTACGCACGGCATATCGTAATCGGCGTTTTGCTGATCGCCACCGCACTCCAGCTCCGGCCTACAAACCAGGTGACTCCGTCTGGCTGTCCACTAAGGACATTCCCCTCCAAGCCACTTCTCACAAACTGCAACCCCGCTTTATTGGTCCCTTTAAGATCCACAGTATCATCAACCCTTCCTCTGTTAAACTGTCACTCCCTGCTTCCCTTAAGATTCACCCCACATTCCATGTCTCTTGTATTAAGCCTGTATCCTCTCACCCCATATGTCCCCCGGATCCCCCACCACCTCCCTCCCGCATTATTGACAACCACCCTGCATTTACTGTTAACAAACTCTTGAACATTCGTAAGAGGGGCCGTGGGGTTCAATACTTGGTTGACTGGGAGGGCTATGGCCCTGAGGAGCGTTCCTGGGTCGCTCCCAGTCTCATTCTGGACAAATCGCTCATCAGAGACTTCCATCGTGACCACCCTGATAAATTCCAAGGACCGCCAGGAGTCGGTCGTTAAGGGGGGGGTCCTGTCACGTTTCAGGTCTGTCTCACCATGTTTTATGTTCATTCATTTTGTATTCGTCTTGTATTGTCTTATCATGTATTATGTTAGTCTAGGTTCGTCATGTTGTTTAGTTATGTTTTGTTACGATTTATTTTCTTGTCATGTTTAGTTATGTCTCGTTACGATTTATTTTCTTGTCATGTCTAGTTATGTTTTCGTACGATTATATTACCTGGTTATGTTGAGTGGTTATCGTCTTAGTTTCGCTTTGTGTTATGTTTTGATGCATGTTTATTGTTACGTTAACTGGTCGTTGTTATGCATACACTTTTACATATTTTTCCGCAAACCTTGCGTTCCGCCTTTTCTCTCTCTCTCCTTCTGTCATTCACTCCCTAATTGTTTCCATTTGTCTATTTACTAAAACTACTAACGCTAGATCAGGATTGGGTAGAAACTAACAAACTAATCATGTGTTCATGTTACCTTACGTTTCTCGTGCATGTCATTTACTAATTTACTAATGCTAGGGCAGGATAGGTTTATTACTAACGATTACTAATCTCCTTGTTAAACTTGTCATCCATCGCACCTGTTTTCCATTTCCTTGCTACGCTCTAACTAATTGTCTACACCTGTCTACACCCGCATTTATAGCCCAGTCGCGCAACTGTTCACTGCGAAATTGTCTGCCTCTGTTTACCACGCAACTCTTGAGCATTTACCACGATTGATTACACGTTATGATCCAAGCCTGTTACCGACCATTGTTTATTGATTTCTGTTTTGTGACCATCGTTTGTTTTTTGACTACGTCCTCGCCTACCGTCTTAGTACTTTTGCTTCGTTGATTGTTTCATGGTTTCGACTCCTGCTTCGCCCACGACTACGCCTCTGCCTGCCGTCCGTCTGTTCATCTGCCCCGCTGCCCCGCTGACAGCTCCCCTGCTACCTAGTTTGCCTCTTCCCGTGCTTTTTGTTTGTTTACTTTTTGTTAGGCTGGATCTACGTGTATGGACTTTGCTTGTGTTGATTACTCTCCTGGGATTTGTCCCGAATAAAGCCCTGAGGGGTCTTTATATTCATATTGCATTTTGGGTCCAACCCCCACGCACCCGTCTCATTCAAACCAGTTCCACCAATAATAGTTAGAGTAATTTATTTATATTACTTTATTATTCCAAAATCAGGACACATATTTAAATAATGAAAATAAAACATTTAAAAGCTGGTTGTTTTTAATAGACTAAACCTTTTTTTACCATCTTTAGAGGCTTTTTATGATTATGATAAACTTCTACTCATTTTTATCAGTCCACGATTCACTGAGGGATCATTACAAACATGTCCAGTAAGTGAGAATATCGGTGGGACATCTGATTGGAGGGCTGTAGTGTAGCTGGGGTCCCTGATTGGAGGGTTAGATTGGAGTCCAATGGTCTGGGAGCCTGGCAGTTAACCCAAATGTTGTGGATTTGCAGTGCTGCCATTGTACTATTGAGCAAAGCACTCCAACTGAATGATCAAATTAGCCAGTTGTATAAGGATAATTATGAATCAGAATATTCTAATACACACCTCCCATGTACAGTACACTACAGTTCATTCGTGCTGTGTAGAAATTTGGTTCTTTTTTATTTGGCTCCAATGAATTAATTACTTAGAAAGTTATATATAAGATATTACGTGTTCAATGATAACTGGTAGCATCATAACAGGGGCGATAGAGCAGTCATCTAGCACTCAGACAGTTGCGGCTCAATCCCTCGCCCTGGTCGTGTCAAAGTGTCCGGGAGCAAGACACCTAACGCCCAATTGCTCCTGATGAGCTCATTGGTACCTTGCATGGCAGCCTTTCCCTGTTGGTGTGAAAGCGCTGTGTAAATCCAGTCCATTTACCACCCTCTGGTGGCCATTTAACATCATTATTTACACTTACACCTCACACGATAATAGTTGCTTTTTAATTTAGTTGTATGTGATATGGAGGTGCTGGAGTATACTCAGTTTCCCACTGTCTAAATATGTATGCCCAGCACTGTGCGTGCAAGGACTCCTACCCTCTCTGCAGGGGGCTTCCATCCACCCAAAGCCAGGTGCCCTCTGTTTGTAAGTCACTCAGTCCAATCCAGTAATAACCTTGTGTGTATTTGGTGATGAACTCCTGAACACAGACACACAATGACTCTCACTGCGCACTGTGCTGACAGAGACACTGAAAGACACACAGTCCTGTAAGATTTAACTAATTGTAAGAGAGTTTTATACTGGTCACAAACCTATCCCCTGTCCCCACAACTATCTCTTTCCCCACACCATTTGACCCCACAATAAAGTACACACACTTGTCTGATCCTCTGAGTCCATTTACACCTTAACCTGACTAATGTGTTCTCTGTCAATTTTACACTGTTTATTTTCACTGCAGAGAGAATATTTTCAATAAGATTTGCAATGATGAATGTTACATTGGGGAGCACAGCATTTGTCTCACTGAACCAATTCCATTTAAGTAGCTTAGTTGAACATTATTTCACTGAATTAACATTTCAGTAAATCTTAGAATACACAAATTCATATCCAAGTTTAATGACATAACTTTTCTTTAAAATTTGATTCTATTCAGAGGAATAGAGTGCAAACAAATATATTATCAAGCTGACAGGATTTCTCTCCAGGCACTGAGCGCTTTGATGACACACCACTCAAACACTGGCACAGTTCTGCTTATTTTGATATTTTCAGCCAAGGAAATGGTTAAAACTGTCATGGTACAAAAATGGATTTCCCATTTGGCATCAATTTTACATCATTGGCAATTAAAGGAGCAGAGCATCAGTCTCACAGATGAAGTGGACTAGCATATGGCAGCTTGTGTCCATCCATAGATTCTTACCAGTGAATGTAACTGCACAGTCTGCACCTGGGTATTTGCCAGTGACTAGATTGTAACGATCATCTGGTTCTCCACTCTTCCAGTAGCTGTAATAGAGTCAGAGAGACTGAATGAGACACAGAAGCCCTGCTTCTCTCCTGTTTCCTACAGAGACACAGTGACTCCTGCACATTCTCTGTCTATTACAGGCTATGATAGTGCACTGTTTGACACTGCAGACCCTGAATAAATCAAGCAGAGTTTAGAGAATGAAAATGTATCCTGTTTGAAGATCATTCTGAATTGCACTTTAAACATTCAAATCATCCCCATCATGCAAACTGTACAATATTATTAATGAAGAGGGTAAAGTTCACATATACACAATAAATAATGAACAGAAATATATGCACTGCATGAACACAAACCAAGGACCAACTATCAGCAGAGGAACATTCATATTTCTGATCTGTTCTGAAGTTGTCTCAAATTATGCAGCTTTATGTCTGTCTGTATATTTATGCCCAGTACTGTGTGTGCAAGGAATCTTACTTTTTCTGTTGGGGGGTTCCATCCACCCAGAGCCAGGTGCCCTCTGTTTCTAAGTCACTCAGTCCAATCCAGTAATAATCTCGTCTGTATTTGCTGATGAACTCCTGAACACAGACACACAATGACTCACTGCTCACTCTGCTGACAGAGACACTGAGAGACACACAGTCCTGTAAGATTTAACTTACTTGTAAGACAATTTTATACTGGTCACAAACCTATCCCCTGTCCCCACAACTATCTCCTGTCCCCACACCATTTGACCCCACAAAGTACACACACTTTTCTGATCTTCTGAGTCCATTTACACCTTAACCTGACTAAAGGCCTTTATTCATTAGACCCAGCTCATTGGTCAATTTGAATGAAAACATCTCAGAAAGGTTGGTTTAGTTTAAAATAAGTTGATTTTGTTAACGATTGGATGTGAGATACTGAGCAGCAGCATGAGCCACACCACACTGATAAACAAACTTCACTCAAAGTAATCATCCTGAATATTGATCAGATTGTAAGAAGCAACATGATATGAGAATCACAATTGTCTTTAAGAAGGCTGTAGTATGTAGAAGTATGAATTTATGTCAAATTTCTCTCCCCTACCCACTCACTGCCTCATCCATTCACTCTTTCACAGAACCTTACCTGCTCCTCGTCACTCTCTATAATCACCAGGTCAGCTGCCCATTTAATGCAGTGAATGTGACTGTCCTTCCAGCTCTTCCTCTCAGTGGAGAAGTAGTAACACTTGGACAGGGCTTGCACAGTCTCTCTGTACATGAAGAACAGGCAACAGTTTCTGTGAATTATCTTTACACTGAGCAACGGAATGAAAGTAAAAGACTAAAAGCTCTTCTGCAGATGACCAACAGAGGAACACCACTCACTCTGCTCCATTAAGAGGAGTTTCTTAGATACTGCACTGTATTCTCTCTGTAACTGGTCCTTGTCCCTGTTCAAGGTGCTGCTATTGGCTCTGAGCTCCTCCTGGCCTCTCTCCAGCATTTCCAAGACTGGTTTGTATCTAATACACAAGGGGAAAATGCATTCCTTAGAAACAAATCTGTGAATTTTACCATATTTCACCACTGTTAACTATGATACAGACAACTGCATCATATATTTTTACAGTTAATTAGCTGAGACTTTTTATCCATTACATTACATTACATTAATGGCATTTGGCAGACGCTCTTATCCAGCGCGACATACAGTTGATTAGACTAAGCAGGAGACAATCCTCCTCTGGAGCAATGCAGGCTTTTCTCAAGGACCCAACAGCTGCGTGGATCTTATTGTGGCTACACCGGGATTCAAACCACTATCCTTGTGGGTCCCAGTCATGTACCTAATCCACTACGCTAAAGGCAGAGATAGAGACAGCAAAGGAGTTTCTCAAAGAAAAAACTGGAAAATTCTTGACTGGCCAAGTCATTCACATGATTTGAATCTAACTGAACAAAAAGCAAGACAACTCGCCCCCAAAACAAGCAGGAAGATAGCTGTAGTACAGGCCTGGCAGAGCATCACCTGATCAGATACTGCACACCTGGTGATGTCTGTGGGTCAGATATCAAGCAGCCATTACACACAAAAGATATGCGACAAAGTACTAAACATGACTTTGTGCATGTCCCAAACGTTATGATGCCCTCACGTGGGGAGGGACTATGTATTAAAGGCACTGTAATTTCTTCATGGTGATACAAAAATGGACTAAAATATACCCTTTAATGAAAGCTGAGAATCTGCATTTTAACGACGTGTGATTTAACAATGTGTGATCACAAAACTAAAATTGTGCAGTACAAAGCCAAAATCGAGAAAAAAAGTATTTCTCCCAAACATTATGGAGCTCCGTATACAACAGCAATCACCCTGGAACAAAAGATCATGTCTTAAACATGTGCTAATAAAATAAATACTTTTGGAAAAAAGAATAACTCTGCATGCCTGTACATGCAGCTCGCCAAACAGAGGCTGTGACCTACAGCCATAAGCCACATGTACCCAGAAGTAGCACTGTGTTTCCTGTGTTAAATGTATCTCCATCTGTCTGAGTCAGAAAAACAAAGTCCATCTCTGAGCGTTCTGCTAAGAGGATGTGTAATGCTACATTAGTGCTCAGAAACACCAAGCTGATGTAGTAAAACTGTCCCATTTGTTTTCTGATTTGTTTTTAAAACTTTTCAAAACACAATATGTAGAATTCTGAATGTCTGTTTGAAGCGGAAATAAATCATTTCTGCTTTTTGGAAAAACTTTGTAATCATTTATTCCTCATCACTTCAACATGACCACGTCTTACAGAACGTGTATCTGAGGATCGGCCTGGTTCAGCTGCAGTTACCTTATTTGAATGTTATCATGAAATGATAAAAGGAGGGAAAAGTAAGGGTAATTTTCTTCATTGATTCTTAATTGACAATGTGTGTTAAAGACAATCACAAGATTACGAATAGCCTTTTAGTGATAATCCTTATTACTATTCGACCACTTGCTGAATTAAGTGCTTACTAGGAGTCTCTCTTTCTCTCTCCCAGCAGACAGACAGCCTTTAACCTTAATGTCTCTGCTTCTCAGCTAGCACATTCTGGTCTTACAGCAAGATCGACAAGGGGTATTCAGAAGACAAAATACTGATGAATGTTCATGGCCAGCTTTGTCTTTTTGTTTTGGTAAAGCGCCCCCTTCTGGAAAAGTGTGTATAAGACTCTTACTGTGTCTGATTCAAATCAGAAAGCCGGTAAGCTCTCACCTTCATTTCTTTGCAAATAAATACGAAAGTTAATTAATGTATAGCTATCGTTGTTTTTACTGGGATCTGTTTCATCAGACGATGCTCACCTGTTGTTAGGTTGAGGCTGGGCGGAGAGCCAGATGCGACCGAGGATGAAACCCTCTAAAACGAACACGTGAACGGGTTCGTCACTAGATCCCAGGGAACAGCGGGAATGGGATATAAACACAGAACTGAACCAAAGAAGGAAAAGAGAAAAGCCCCAAAAAACGGCTATAAGAAAACAAATCAACCCTTAAAAACAGGGCGAACCGCACCACTGGCTTAGGTGCCTCAAATGACTGTGGACCAAAATAAAATACAACCTAGCCGGGGAAAAAGGCTAGGCACGAAAATAAAAACCTCGAGACGCAGCTTGGGACCAAAACGCAAACCAAAAATACATACCAGAGGACAACGTCCCCCAACCTCCGACTCACACGAATCAAAAAGAAAACCAAAACCTTAGAGGAAGGCGCCAGCGAACACAACACAGCTGAACGCCTTCCTTACCTTTTAATCTTTTTGTTTCTTAACAGTGAAACACACACCAGCACAGTAACGGACTCTTAAGTCAGAGTCTACCAAGTGCATTTACCGGCTTTGTGTCAGAACGCACAGTGAACACAAAAGCATTGGTAGACTGCCGGCACTGGCCTTAAATACTCTTTAGGAGGGGGGAAAATCCTCTGCCAATAATGACAGCCAGGTGAAGCCAATGAGCACCAGCCCTCTGGTGGACACCATAGATATTACCTCACCATGACACCTGTGAAATGTTAAAAAGGGCATTTTTTCCCTAACAATGCTAACCTGCACAACTCTCTCAAAAAGCAGAAGGGCTTCATGGGGTTTCACATCTGCCAATATGTCCGGCGTGTGGATGTGCGTTGATGTGATATCCATTAACAGTGACAGTCAGACATTACTTCAAGTCAAGAAGTGTCGTAACCTTTCGTTCATTCGTTCATAGAGCAGCCTCTTTTACCAATCAGAAAACAGTGGTTAACCGCAAATCTACTGACGGTTCTCTTTTTCAAACATGTAACCAATAAACATGGGGTTAGGTAATTACAGTATCAGTATGCAAGTACTTGCAAATTGGGCTGTAGTTAGACACTTTTTTTGGTGGTTGCGCTCAAGTGAGAAATTAATTCAAGAATTTAGAAAATTGTGTTCACTGAATGCTTTTTTTTGTCAAAGAAATGCAAAAATCATCCGGATTGATTCAAAACTCATTCAATGGTCCACATTGTTGGGCTGTTGTGCCTGTGAATAGATAAATAAATAAGCATATAGTAGAATTGGAGGAAGACCTTTCATATATAGATTTGACATGTAGTCCCTGGATCCTGATCAGCCAGTGGGGGTCGCTAGAGAGCAATGAAGTCACGAGGTGGGTAGGTCAGACGAAACCAAAAGGGAAGGTTGGCGAACTGCCTTTTATTCACAAAAATGTAACAAAACCTCCTCAAATGAAAACAAGGCCAATCTTGCAAACCAACATGTTATAAAGAGACCATGAAGAAGAATTTCAAATATACCCTTACAAAAATACTTCTGCAGCAGTGTCCATGAACCAGCTTCTCAAATGGCCCTGCTCATCCTACAGACCTGGAAACAGGCCTCGTAAATCACCCAGGGATTAGGGAAAGGGCCACAGCTATGGTGCTTACAATGAATCACAGCTGTGGCCATACCTGCCTGTAGTCACTGTCCAAATACTCACAGACTGCACATGACCTTCTCAGAAAAGCCATTATACAGATAAAGGAAATCACAAGATGTTGAAAGTGTAGTTCTCATGAGATTACAGCTGGTCTCATTAATTAGATTTATAATCACAAAACACTCGTATTTGTAATACTCATCTGCTGACTGATCACTGGGGAAAGAACCTCTGTGCGTGTCTGATCCATCCCCGCAATCGTTTCCTGATATATCAAGGCATCCGCCATCCATCCCCTATGCCGCCATGAATCTGTACTTCTCTCCTTCTCCCCTACATAATCCAGCCATTTGTCTTCTTCTTTCTTTCTGCGTCCATCTTGAATAAAATCATTCCAAAGATGAAATTGAAATTCCCTCAACACCTGTTCACCTATTGAATATCCAATTCACAATCAGAACCACAATCTGCATCAACTTCAATCAGCACTTTCTTTGCACATTTGGCAGACGCTCTTATCCAGAATGACCTAGAAAAAGGTTCATACCCATAACCAGAGATAAGTGTGTTGGAAAACCCAAGAGGGAAATACAGTTTCAAGTGCTCAGAATACAACAGATGCAAGGACTTGGGCCTGGTAGATTACAGCAGTTGTGACCGAGAAGTGCAAGTGTGGAGAGGGGGGGACCTCCTGGGGTGGCTGAACGGAGAGGTCTGGCAGTGTGCAGGTGATCTAAACAAATGCCCCCATAGTATTTCATGATAAATGACATATTTGAACCAATGAGTTTGGAAATGCAAGATTTCATCATAGATATGAATGACAATGTTTTGAACCGGTGAATAGGCTGTGTTGAATCTGCTGACCATTTTGAGTCTTGTGTCTAAGGTTTTGAAAATTTGGCTCAAACTTGTGAGAGTAGCACCAAAGTGATTGGAAAAAAACTGTAACAACGATAACATTCCTTCCTAAGATTAGTGTTCCCATTTTTTCATGATTTGTGCCTTTGTCTTTCATGTTCATTCTTTATCACGCTCATGGGCTTTCCTGCCTTTCATACTGAGCCACAGGATGGCGATGATACCTTTCAGTTCATGAGTAGAAAAGCAAAAATTCTAAAAATGATAACAAAGTGACTCTTCTTCCTTTATTAGCATTCACAATTTTAAAGGAATAACATTGCAGATTAGTGTGCTCCTGAAATGAGTCCAGAGGAAATGTGGCAAAGTAGTGCTGATTTTGTCATATTGTTAAATAATACAAACCAGCAATTAACTCAGAACCATTCATATCCATAGTTGCTGTGTCTCATCTCAACAACTAATTGCAAATGGAGTTAATCTGTTTGAGTGAAAACAATGATTAAAGATTTTCATTAATTTAAACCGAATACAAATGTCACTTTTAATATGCTCATATAAAAGTGTGAGTGTGTGTCGTGTGTGTCTGCATGTGCGTGCGTCTGTGTTTGTCCGTGCGCGTGTGGGTGTGTGCCGTTTTATTTTTAAAAAGTGTGATTTGCTATAATTCCTCTTTTTTTGTTGTGCCATTTTTATATTCTAGACTAGAAGATGCAAGACTATGTTCAATCACTTCTAGTGTTCTTTTGTTCCACATTATTGTTCAGCTCAATACCAGTCTAACATTACATTACATTACATTATTGGCATTTGGCAGACGCTCTTATCCAGAGCGACGTACAGTTGATGAGACTAAGCAGGAGACAATCCTCCCCTGGATCAATGCAGGGTTAAGGGCCTTGCTCAAGGGCCCAACGGCTGTGCGGATCTGATTGTGGCTACACCGGGATTAGAACCATCGACCATGCGTGTCCCAGTTCTTTACCTTAACTACTACACTACAGGCCGCCCTACACAATTACAATTCTTAATTCTATTTGCAGAATGTAGGTAGATCAGGGTTATGCCTCCCCTTCATTTCGTTTGCGGTCATTTGGACACCTTCAGTTTCTCTCATGTCTCTGTTTTGATCTAGTGTCGCATTGTTAACTGTGTCCTAAGTTCCCATGAGGGCACTGATAAGAGAAGTAAGTTTATGAGAACACGAGGAGCTAAGGAAGATAAATACGCGTCTGGGCCTTGGGTAGGCGGTGTAGGGGTCCTCGCGCGGGCTCCAAAATATGTAGGGGTCCTGGCACGGGGCTCCAAATTATGTCGGGAGTTTACTCTCTACGAAACCAGGGCGCCAGTTAATGTTATGTAGCAGTATAACTGCAAAAAGTAATCAGTCTCATAAAATTACTGTTATCAGAAATATCCAACCACAAATTTAGTATTTGAATTAATAATTAAAATAACCAATATTAATGATTGAACATACCGATAACCTGAAGGTTGGAAGTTCTTCGAAAGACTGCTTTAACTCGGCTCTCATGTCTATGTGATTCCAAAACGGACACTGGGGTTTAATAAAATATATTTATTAAACAACGTACAAACACAGAACAGATAAACTAACAGGAAGTTAGTAGGGGAAGTTAGTAGTAGGGTGTGTGCGTGCGTGTGTGAGCGCGCGTGTCCCTTGGACAAAGGAAAGGTAAATTGGGCGTGTCAGTGAGTATTAGTGTTAGCTGTGAGAAGAGCGACTACTCGTGTAGTTCACTCTATATATGTGCGAAAGAAGACGAATCAATTCACGTACATACACGGCTAACAGAAAACATTCAAATGATAAGACAAAGCAAATATAGAAACACAAATTCCAAATAACAGTTAAGACTAAGCTAACACTGGCTATGCCTGCAAATGTAGCGTTCCACGTACACCAGTTTCTACTCGCTATAGGCCATTTGTACAGTAATTTCGCTGCATTTAATAAAGATTAGTCTCACAGGCACATTTCTAGTTAAAATAGCAGTATGTATACTCCATGTATTCCCAACAGTAGCACTCTGCATATTGGTACCCAAAATTACAAATAATTTGCAATGAAGAATGTTACATTGGGGAGCACAGCATTTGTCTCACTGAACCAATTCCATTTAAGTAGCTTAGTTGTACATTATTTGACTGAATTTCAGTTAATCTTAGAATACACAAATTCATATCCAAATTTAATGACATAACTTTTATTTCAAATTTGATTCATAACCACAGCTTTCAGAGGAATGGAGTGCAAACAAATATATTATCAAGCTGACAGGATTTCTCTCCAGGCACTGAGCGCTTTGATGACACACCACTCAAACACTGGCACAGTTCTGCTTATTTTGATATTTTCAGCTGAGGAAATGGTTAAAACTGTCATGGTACAAAAATGGATTCGGCATCAATTTTACATCATTGGCAATTAAAGGAGCAGAGCATCAGTCTCACAGATGAAGCGGAAGGACAAATGGCAGCCTGCGTCCACCCACACATTCTCACCAGGGTAAGTAAGTGCACAGTCTGCACCTGAGTTATTGACACTGCCTAGTTTGTAATGATCATCTGCTTCTCCACTCCCCCAGTAGCTGTAATAGAGTCAGAGAGACTGAATGAGACACAGAAGCCCTGCTTCTCTCCTGTTTCCTCCAGAGACACAGTGACTCCTGCACATTCTCTGTCTATTACAGGCTATGATAGTGCACTGTTTGACACTGCAGACTGAATATATCAAGCAGAGTTTAGAGAGTGAAAATGTATCCTGTTTGAAGATAATTCTGAATTGCACTGTAAACATTCAAATCATCCCCATCATACAAACTGTACAATATTATAGATGAAGAGGGTAAAGTTCACACATTCACAATAAATAATTAACAGAAATAACACAAACCGAGGACCAACTAGCAGCAGAGGAACATTCATATTTCTGATCTGTTCAGAAGTTGTTTCAAATTATGCAGCTTTGTGTCTGTCTGTATATTTATGCCCAGTACTGTGTGTGCAAGGAATCTTACTTTTTCTGCAGGAGGGTTCCATCCACCCAGAGCCAGGTGCCCTCTGTTTCTAAGTCACTCAGTCCAATCCAGTTAAAATCTTGTGTGTATTTGGTGATGAACTCCTGAACACAGACACACAATGACTCTCACTGCTCACTCTGCTGACAGAGACACTGAGAGACACACAGTCCTGTAAGATTTAACTAATTGTAAGACAATTTTATACTGGTCACAAACCTATCCCCTGTCCCCACAACTATCTCCTGTCCCCACACCATTTGACCCCACAATAAAGTACACACACTTTTCTGATCTTCTGAGTCCATTTACAACTTAACTGAACTCGAAGCCCTTGTCCATTAGAACCAGCTCATTGGTCAATTTGAATGCAAACATCTTGAGGTGATTGGTAAGAAAGGTTGGTTTAGTTTAAAATAAGTTGATTTGGTTAATGATTGGGTGTTAGATACTGAGCAGCAGCATGAGCCACACCACACTGATAAACAAACTTCACTCAAAGTAATCATCCTGAATATTGATCAGATTGTAAGAAGCAACATGATATGAGAATCACAATTGTCTTTAAGAAGGCTGTAGTATGTAGAAGTATGAATTTATGTCAAATTTCTCTCCCCTACCCACTCACTGCCTCATCCATTCACTTTTTCACAGAACCTTACCTGTTCCTCTTGACTCTCTATAATCACCAGGTCAGCTCCCCGTCTTAAGCAGTCACTGTGACTGTCCTTCCAGCTCTTCCTCTCAGTGGAGAAGTAGTAACACTTGGAAGAAAACTGCTCCCAGCCCTGTGGACAGGGCTTGCACATTCTCTCTGTACACGAAGAACAGGCAACAGTTTCTGTGAATTATCTTTACACTGAGCAACAGAATGAAAGTAAAAGACTAAAAGCTCTTCTGCAGATAACCAACAGAGGGACACCACTCACTCTGTGAATAGACGGGACAGTACTGCTCCATAAAGGGGAGTTTCTTCAATACTGCACTGTATTCTCTCTGTAGCTGGTCCTTGTCCCTGTTCAAGGTGCTGTTATTGGCTCTGAGGTCCTCCTGGCCTCTCGCTAACATTGAATATTTCTGAAACAGGCTTGTGTCTAATATACAAAGAGAAAATGCATTCCTTAGAAACAAATTTGTGAATTTTACCATATTTCAGCACTGTTCACTATGATACAGACAACTGCCTCACATATCTTTACAATTAATTATCTGAGACTTTTTATCCAAAGTGACTTACAGTTGATTAGACAAAGCAGGAGCAATGTGGGGTTAACGACCTAGCCCAAGGACCCAACAGCTGTGCCAATCTTATTGCGGTTACACTGGGGCTTGAACCACCAACCTTCCAGGTCCCAGTCATGTGCCTTAGCTACTAGGTTACTGGCTGCCCCATGTTGACCAAGATATTCATTTACAATATGTTGTTACAACAAAAGAGAAGTCATGCATTTATGTACACGGTGTTAGAACATTATGAATAATTATTTTGTTTATTTGGGCTTTGTAATGATATTTCTGCATATATTTAACAATGGGCAGGATGCAGAGTTTGCTCTCCATTTCAATGACACTTATATCAATCACACTGACAATCAATGTAGTCATACACATTTAAAAACGAAATATGATAAACATTGATCATGGTGTAGAGCAAGCCTGAGTTCTTGAAAGAACAATTAGTTTTTTGTACAGATGTTCATAGCCACAATACAAGAAATGCTGGCAACGGTCATCTTCTGCAGGCCAATCCAAAAACCAACTTCCTAAAAAGAACAATTCTTTACAGAGCCATTACAATTTAGAATCACTTGCCGCTAGCAGTCAGCCAGGCGAAGAACAAGATAGCCTTTAAACAGAAACTCAAAAGGCACCTGTTGGTGGCAGACAGTATATACAGTCACTGAGCACTTTATTAGGAACACCTACTTACTCGTGCCATTATCAAATCAACCAACTGTGTGGCAGCTGTACCATGCATAAAATCATGTGGAGACAGGTCAGGAGCTTCAGTTAATCATCACATCACCCATCAGACTGGGGAAACAATGTGATCTCAGTGATTTTGACCACAGTAGAAGACCAATAAGTCTAATAAATACCTAATAAAGTGCTCTCTAACGGTATATATCAAACTACACAAAGAAACTGATAGATGCACATACTATTCTATAGCAGGAGCTAGTGTTTATATACAGTGTTTATTTGGTCATTCATTTGCTTTGTTCTAGCCCATTTAAAAAAGGCTTTTAATCTTTTTTAAAATCCTGAAACCCTCTCCAGGATCTACAGTAAATTGCCTAAAAATGGCATTGTACCAGGATTAGAATAAAGTGACACAGACAGTGTGAGATACTCACAGAGGACACCCAGGACTATTGTGGCAGCCAATAAGAGAGCACACAGCAGCCCCAGACACACTGCAGCCAGCCTGTAGGGGTGTGAGCTTTGTTCCCTTTCCTCTGTAGCCACAAGAAAAACAGCAGAATGAAACAATCCTGTCATCCATCATGATTTATGTCTGAAAATAATGAGGCCTACTCTGTCAATTTTACACAGTTTATTTTCACTGCAGAGAGAATATTCATTTGCCTTTCGTATACTGTACCATAGCCCTGAAAATTGACTCAACCACAAAGTCTCTGTTACTCTATTCTGGGACATCAACAGCAGCTTCTTAATAGACTGCAGAAGAGTTTCATTCGTAGCCTGATAGCACCACCAATCGTAGACGTTTTGAGACCATCTCAATTTCGGTTATGCCGTTTATCACATTTTGCGACAAATCTCTTCAAGCATTCTTAACTGTGTGCTGAGCTCTTGAGCTGTTGAGTGTGGTGTGGCCCAGAGTGCTGTATACATCTTGTTGTGTGGAGGCCAGTCCAATGTATACACCTTCTGAATCTTTGGAGACTGTAGATGCTGCCATTGCTGCCAAACTGCTGCTAATGGTCGCTGTGGTCTATTGTACCTGAGGAAGTATGGTTGGAGGTATTACGTCAGTGCTGTCATGTCGCGCCCCCTGAATTGCAGCCGTTGTGGAGAATCTTCAGACTGCTAAACATGAGTAAGTGAGTGAGTTTCAAGCATAACCTGGTTACAAATTATTACAAGCCAGGTCCATGAGCTGCTTTGTATCTAACAAACAGCTCTTGTTCACATACATTTAGCACAGAGGGGTACACAGACAAAACAGACATAGATATTCAGACAATAGATCAACAATATAGAAACATGTTAGTTCATATATAGAGGCCAGAGAGACATTACATTACATTAATGGCATTTGGCAGACGCTCTTATCCAGCGCAACAAACAGTTGATTAGACTAAGCAGGAGACAATCCTCCTCTGGAGCAATGCAGGGTTAAGGGCTTTTCTCAAGGACCCAACAGTTGCGTGGATCTTATTGTGGCTACACCGGGATTCAACCCATTACATTACATTACATTACATTACATTACATTACATTATTGGCATTTGGCAGACGCTCTTATCCAGAGCCCACTATCCTTGTGGGTCCCAGTCATGTACCTAATCCACGACGCTAAAGGCAGAGACAGAGACAGCAAAGGAGTTTCTCAAAGAAAAAACTGGGAAATTCTTGACTGGCCAATCATTCACATGATTTGAATCTAACTGAACAAAAAGCAAGACAACTCGGCCCCAAAACAAGCAGGAAGATAGCTGTAGTACAGGCCTGGCAGAGCATCACCAGATCAGATACTGCACACCTGGTGATGTCTGTGGGTCACAGACATCAAGCAGCCATTACACGCAAAAGATCTGCGACAAAGTACTAAACATGACTTTGTGCATGTCCCAAACGTTATGATGCCCTGACATGGGGAGGGACTATGTATTAAAAGCATTGTAATTTCTTCATGGTGATACAAAAATGGACGAAAATATACCCTTTAATGAAAGCTGAGAATCTGCATTTTAACCACGTGTGATTTAACAACGTGTGATCACAAATCTAAAATTGTGGAAGACAAAACAAAAATCGAGAAAAAAAGTATTTCTCCCAAACATTACGGAGCACCGTATACAACAGCAATCACCCTGCAACAAAAGATCATGTCTTATACATCTGCTAATAAAAAAAAGAATAAGTCTGCATACCTGTACATGCAGCTCGCCAACAGAGGCTGTGACCTACAGCCATAAGCCACATGTACCCAGAAGTAGCACTGTGTTTCCTGTGTTAAATGTATCTCCATCTGTCTGAGTCAGAAAAACAAAGTCCATCTCTGAGTGTTCTGCTAAGAGGATGTGTAATGTTACATTAGTGCTCAGAAACACCAAGCTGAGGTTGTAAAACTGTCCCATTTGTTTTGTTATTTGTTTTTAAAACTTATTACACAATATGCAGAATTCTGAATGTCTGTTTGAAGCTGAAATAAATCATTCCTGCTTTTTGGAAAAACTTTGAAATAATGTATTCCTCATCACTTCAACATGACCACGTCTTACAGAACGTGTATCTGAGGATCGGCCTGGTTCAGTTGCAGTTATCTTATTTGAATGGTATCATGAAATGATAAAAGGAGGGAAATGGAAGGGTAATTTTCTTATTTGATTCTTAATTCACAATGTGTGTTAACATAAAGACAATCACATGATTACAAATAGCCTTTTAGTGATAATCCTTATTACTATTAGACCACTTGCTGAATTAAGTGCTTACTTGGAGTTTTTCTCTGTCTCTCTCCCAGCAGACAGACAGCCTTTGACCTTAATGTCTCTGCTTCTCAGCTAGCACATTCTAGCCTTACAGCAATATCGACAAGGGGTATTCAGAAGACTAAATACTGATAAATGTTCATGGCCAGCTTCTTGTTTTTTTGTTTTGGTAAAGCCCCCCCTTCTGGAAAAATGTGTATAAGAGTCTTACTGTGTCTGATTCAAATCAGAAAGCCAGTAAGCTTTCTCACTTTCTGTCATTTCTTTGAAAATAAATATGAAAGTAAATTCAAATATAGCTGTCGTCGTTTTTACTGGGATCTGTTTCATCAGACGATGCTCACCTGTGAAATGTTAAAAAGGGCATTTTTTCCCGAACAATGGTAACCTGCACAACTCTCTCAAAAAGCAGAAGGGCTTCATGGGGTTTCTCATCTGCCAATATGTCCGGCGTGTGGATGTGCGTTGATGTGATATTAATTAACAGTGACAGTCAGACATTACTTCAAGTCAAGTAGTGGATTGTAACTTCAGTGTATAAGTTTTGTATCTGCTGTGTCCCTGCTTTGGACATACAGAATAAAGTAAAGGATTGGTGGAAGTGGCGACTAAATGTCTTGAATAAAACCACGGACTCTTGCTTTTTGAGTAAGCCACTCAGTGATGATAGTTTATTTAATTGGCCCATAACACTGTGTAGCTCCTGCTGGCACACTGCCGTAACCTTTCATTCATTCGTTCATATACCAGCCTTTTTTACCAATCAGAAAACAGTGTTTAACCGCAAATGTACTGACAGTTCTCTTTTTCAAACATGTAACCAATAAACATTTTAGGTAATGCAAGGACTTGCAAATTGGGCTGTAGTTAGACACTTTTTTTGGTGGTTGAGCTTGAGTGAGAAATTAAAGAATTTAGAGAATTGTGTTCACTGAATTCATTTCTTGTCAAAGAAATGCAAAAATCATCCGGAATGATTCAAAAATCATTCAATGGTGCTCATTGTTGGGCTGGTGTGCCTGTGAATAGATAAATAAATAAGCATAGGTGAACACACCTGTGTGCTGAAAAACCCTAGAGGGAAATACAGTTTCAAGTGCTCAGAATACAACAGATGCAAGGACTTGGGCCTGGTAGATTACAGCAGTTGTGACCGAGAAGTGCGGAGAGGGGGGGACCTCCTGGGGTGGCTGAACGGAGAGGTCTGGCAGTGTGCAGGTGATCTAAACAAATGTCCCTGTAGTATTTCATGATAAATTACTTATTTGAACCCATGAGTTTGGAAGTGCAAGATTTCATCATATATATGAATGACAATGTTTTGAACCGGTGAATAGGCTGTGTTAAATGTGCTGACGATTTTGAGTTTTGTGCCTAAGGTTTTTAAAATTCGCAACAAACTTGTGAGAGTAGCACCAAAGTGATTGGGAAAAAAACTGTAACAACGATAACCTTCCTTCCTAAGATTAGTGTTCCCATTTTTTCATGATTTGTGCCTCTCTTGAACTTTCTGTTTCATGTTCATTCTTTATCACGCTCATGGGCTTTCCTGCCTCTCATACTGAGCCACAGGATGGCGATGTTACCTTTCAGTTCATGAGTAGAAAAGCAAAAATGACAAATTCTAAAAATGATAACAAAGTGACTCATCTTCCTTTATAAGCATTCACAATTTGAAATGAATAACATTGCAGATTAGTGTGCTCCTCAAATGAGCCCAGAGGAAATGTGGCAAAGTAGTGCTGATTTTGTCATATTGTTAAATAATACATACCATCAATTAACTCAGAACCATTCGTATCCATAGTTGGTGTGTCTCATCTGAACAACTAATTGCAAATGGAGTTAATCTGTTAGAGTGAAAACAATGATTAAAGATTTTAATGAATTTACACCGAGTACAAATGTCACTTTTAATATGCTCATATAAAAGTGTGAGTGTGTGTCTGCATGTGCGTGCGTCTGTGTGTCCGTGCGCGCGCGTGGGTGTGTGCTGTTTCATTTTTAAAGAGTGTGATTTGCTATACTTCCTTTTTTTCTTTGTGCCATTTTTCTATTCTAGACTGATCACTTTTTATCAGAAGATGCATGACTATGTTCAATCACTTCTAGTGTTCTTTTGTTCCACATTATGGTTCAGCTCAATACCAGTCTAAAACTGCTCTACTGTATATAACCCACACTCAGTTGGTAGTGATGGGGTTCCTTTAAGAAGTTTTTGCCGCATTTTAGGCTATTTTTCTGCGGTAGCGTCACAGTTTACGGCAATAGTAAGGAGGGCAGTATAAATGCACTGGTAGAGCATGTGCGCGCCAGAACGTAAGTGTGCAGACTTGAGGCAGTAGCAGTACAGTCCTGTACAGTAACCGCTGCACCCACTGGCGATAATTCTTGCTCCTACAGAGTTTGCAATTTCATGCCTCTCATATTAGGTGTCGGAGACTGAGAAGAGTTCGTCTTGGGTCATCCGTCAGTTGCCTCGTGGACACCACTAGAGGGCGCCCCGCTGCCGCTCATCAATTTTTCTTCCTTTCGTCAACGGGATCAAGTAGGAATTGGAACGGTACCTTGACTCCTACGTTTTTTTTTTTTCACCAAACAAACATGTTCATGGACTGATTCTAGATAGTTCAATTTGAGAATTCCGATCAACACATTCAGAGGTTAACAAGCTGCAGCATAAAAATTATGTTAGGTCTTACAAAATAAGACTTTGTGATTATCAAATTTTTCATTTTATGCTGTATCATTATGTAAGTTTCCTTTTCACATTTGCAAAGAAAACTGTATGCTGTGTGCAATTGTAGGACTCGGTGCGTTCCAGTTCAGACAATAAAAACTAAGTACATACATCCTCCCTGGAATACATTTTTCCTTGTAGTCCCTACTATAAGCTGGCTTCTGCGTTGTTAATATTTAACCCCTTCCCCGCCAATTATTTTGGAAAAAACCTGTCATTTTCAGACGATTTTAAATTATATTTAATATAGTATTTTTTATGCTGATTATGAAAAATAACTTTTTCTCCCATTTTTGTGGTTTAAATTTTATTTTGAAAATACTGAATACTTGAATGAAAAACCTGTTTTTTTTTAATATATACTAGCAAAAATATAGCAGAAATTATGAATGAAATTATTTTATAGCAAATTACCTTTATTTGCAAATATTCAGTCAGCAAATTAATGAATGGTATTATCTGTCATCAGACGTATCCAAGCTTCTAAGCGAAGGTTCATATTTACCATCTTCCCCTGAACGAAACATTTGGGGTGTAATTTGTTGAAAAAAATAATAAACGAATCAATGGTGCGAATCAAAAGAAATGCCGCTGAGAGCATTGACTACTGTAGGAAAACTACGAAACAGGCGCCCCTTGAAATGCCTGAGCGATAGCTAACACCTCTGCCAGACGAATGAGTAGACTCGTTTCATGCTTAGAAAGGCTCAACAACGCCCAGAATCGAAAGAAACTTGTCTGTAGCTGGTTTTTGAAGGTTATGTTTTAGACGAGTTTACTTGTCCGTGACTGAAAAAAACACATTCGGTAAAAACGTATATACTCGTCTCCGCCGGGGAAGGGGTTACTATAGGGGTTACATGTACATTATCACAAACAGCACAGCCATGAGCCCAGAAGATGACCTCACTACACTCTCAGAAATAAAGAAAATGTTCTTCAAGGATCAAGTTCCCAAATTGTTATGTACGGTGCAGAGAACCCAGACGCAGACCACAGGATAATCCAAAAATCGTAGTTTAATGTTCAGTGGTCAAAAGCCAAGAGATCCAGTACAAAGCCAAGAACGAAAAGCAAAAACATAGTCGAAAAAACAAGCGAGAGGTCAAAGTCCAGGAAATCACAGGGCGAAGGTACAAAAGGGCAAAAACAAACTCGTAGTCAAAAATACAAAACAACACGTCGAAAAACCAGAAGATCAGATGAGCAAACAAAACAAAGAGGGCAAGGCAGGTACAGAAGTCAAGGCAAAGGGGTGTCTATCATGAATCTCAATAATAAGGCTTACACAAAATCGGCACTTACTACGATCAACGTTCTGACAAAGAAGCATACTGAGAATGGGGTTTAAATACAAGAGGAAAGGTGACAATCTAGGCGGGGCAGAGAAAAAGGTGGGCTAAACAAATTGACAACAGGTGGGAAAACATAATGGGTTACTAACATAATAACAGAGGGGAGACGAAAACGCGGACTAGATGCACAAAACCAACATGTAGAAAACATACGGCTCCGGATTAGGGAGTAGACATTGCACAGGTTGAAGACATAGTGATAGTTAAGAGACAGGTGCGAACACTTCGCTGAAACAAATGAGTAACAAGGGATAGCATAGGAAGGCGGAGTTATAGAACAGCGCAGAAATGCTAAGATATTACGTTAGTGAGTTAGTAACGTGAATATTTCTAAACTACCCAATAAAAGTGATTGTTAGTTAGTTAGTGAGACAGACAGTAAGTGTATTAATCGTATTAGTACTGTACAAGACCTAGATTAGTAGTAGTTAGTAAGAATAGTGCTTTACAACATTTAACTACCAAGACAAAGCAGGAAGTAAGAAAACGTAAGTGACGAAAATAATTGGAAACCTGAAAATACCGTGGGGTGACTAGACTGGCAAACATTCAGACGCAGACATAACAGGGGAGGACAATAGAGAACTGTAATGGAAAACATAAACCAGGTAACTATGAAAAATGAATAATAAACATGAAAACATACAGAACAAATACAGAAACCTTACACAAATGTAGCTTGAAAGTCCAGTAATTTTCTCTTTGGGTACAAATCAGTACATTTTCCAAGCCAAAAATTACAAAGTAGTAATTACTACCTAGGGTTGAGTTTTGTACCTATAAAATACCACTCCAACGACAAGCATTTGTACCTTTCTAGGCCATTTTTCTACCTTTATTTCTGAGATTGAACTGGAATAAAGCATGAACTAATGTCTTACTGTCAATTAAAATCCCTGCTGGGGAAAAAAAAACAGCTGGTAGCTGGTTTACCAGCTCAGGCTATGTTTTGAAACAGCTGATATCTGATCATTTCAAGCTGGTCATAGCTGGGTTTTAGACCAGGGATCACTTAAACAGGCATCCACACACCAGACATCAGACATATTCACAGATCAACAAATAAAGTCCTTGATGCAGTCATCTCTTCTGGGGAAACTTGTACAAGTTTCCATTGAGATTGGGCAACTGCTGAACCGCACCTCAGATAAACTTCCTGCAAGACACAGTCATGTTGAAGCGATACAGAACAAATTATTGCAAAGCAAAAAGCAGAAATGAAAGCAGAATATTTCAGTGTCAAACTAACAATTAGAATAAAATTACAAAAAAGTTAATGCATTTTTACTGCATTATGCAGAAGCACAATGCAGAAAAAAACTACTCAAACATAGCTACAGTACTTAATGCTGTTTACAGTTTTTTCACTTTGACACTAATTTCAGAACCTTGAGGTAATTTTTCAAAACTGTAGACAAAACTCAAAACAGATAAACACTTTAAAAACTTGTGGATGTGTATACACCTGCAACAACATAGTGACTACATGGAGCAGTCAGATGATCCATGTTAGAATAGAGATCAAGCAGTGAGAGGAGGAGGAAGAGGAGGAGGAGGTGATCAAGTACTCCTTCAGAGAGGTGGCTTTTCTCGTCTTAGAGGTGGGGGGGTTGTTCTGGTAGAGGACAGTGTCTATCACTGCAGTTCAGAATTTTTTCCCACGTTGTACCTATAATTTTGTTGCTGTGATTACAGTTTCTTACAATTGCTAAAAATGTACTTTTTCAAAACTCTTCATACAACTCTCTGCACCAACATGCAGCTTGTCAGTTCATTTCATTCACAAAATGGATCAAAACTACCAAACCACTGTGAACATGTCTCAAAGGAAAAGCACCAGCACTAGAATTTATTGTGTCAATCAAAGAACAATGATCTAAAAAGCACTAACAACCAGTGGCATTACAGTTGATGCACTATTTTCTGTGAGTGATTTTCTAATTGTTGAACTGTAGAACGTTTTTGGTGGTTCAGAGCTTTTGTAAAAGCAATGAAAAAATAGTTAAGTTTGGTCCACATACAGTGCTCTTGTGTTAACTGTGAAATGTTCTAAAAAAAAATGCTTGTTGGCAATTGTAAAAAAAAGGCCTTGCTCAAGGGCCCAACAGATGTGCGGATCTTATTGCGGCTACACCGGGATTAGAACCATCAACCTTGGGCGCAGTCACGTACCTTAACCACGACGCTACAGGCCACTCCCCATCAGGCAATTAAGCTTGCTATTGCCATTATTTAGGTCTGAAAATAATGTGGCCTACTCTGTCAATTTTAGACCGTTTATTTTCACTGCAGAGAGAATATTCATTTGGCTTTCGTATACTGTACCATAGCCCTGAAAATGGACGCAAGCACACAGTATGAGTATGAGTATGTATGAGTATGACATGACTCATGTGGTTCATTTAGGAGTCTCTACGAGGGGAACCACATGTGCTGGTCATACAGGTGTATGGTGTAATGGTACAGAGAGCACACAGGTATGCAATTGTAGGGACTACAACTTCCACATTCCCACAGGAGAATTCTGCGACGTCCACCACGAATGACGTCTAACTTGGTTCAGCCAATCCCGTAATGGCGGGAGCAATAAACGGTCCCGTATAAGAGCAAGACACATTCTTGGGATGGCTCTTCTGCTTTTTCTGCCTCTTCTGCTTGTTCTCTTCGACGCACCCTTTTTGGCCAGTCGCTTCAGCTCATCTGCTCCGAGACTCGGACAGAGGCTGAATGCTGCACAGCGCACTACCAGGCCTACGGACACACCCAGTTACCTCGCGGTAACTACGTGGCCTATAGTGAGTGGAAATTGTTGTACGCGGAACGCTACATCAGTTTACCCCAATAAAGCCCAACAACGAAACAGCAACGAACTTTTACACCTGGAAAAGGACCAGCGGATCAGACGACAACGCGCTGCTAAGACGGGAACACCCCAGCCTGCGCATCTCTCCCGGACACCATTCACAGCACCATCGCCGCTTCTACAAGGACAGCATGTCTTTTGGATCCAGCAATGCGTATGGACTCAGTAAGAAAACAAACATTCAGGCATAGCCAGTGTTTAGTTTAGTCTTAACTGTTTTTGTGAATCTGTGTTTCAATATTTACCATCCAACCATTGTAATGTGTTTGGTTAGCTACATATATATGTACGTGAATTGATTCGCCGTCTTTTGCGCATATATAGAGTAAAACTATGCAAGTAGTCCCTTCTCACAGCTAACTCTAACTCATTACCACACCCAGAACTCTAGCGACACGCGCGCTTGCGCGCGCCACACACACGCACACACACATACCAAACTAAATTTCCTTACTAACTTCCCGTTAGTTTATCTGTTATGTGTTTGTATGTTTGTTTAATAAATATATTTTATTAAACCCCGGTGTCCGTTTTGGAATCGCATAGACATGAGAGCCGAGTTAAAGCAGTCTTTCGAAGAACTTCCAACCTTCAGGTTATCGGTATGTTCAATCATTAATATTGGTTATTTTAATTAATTGAAATACTATATTTGTGGTTGGATATTTCTGATAACAGTAATTTTATGAGACTGATTACTTTTCGCAGTTATACTGCAACACAACGTTTAACTGGCGCCCCGGTTTCGTAGAGAGTAAAATCCCTGCGTTATTTGGCGGCCCGTGCAAGGACCCTACATAATTTGGAGTCCCGTGCGAGGACCCCTACATATTTTGGTGCCCCGTGTGAGGAAGACTAGCTTTGGCTCAAATTTCATGTCTTGTGACTTCATAACGAATTCCCCATCCTAATTTGGAGCTCTGCGTGAGAAAGACGAGCTTTGGCTCATGTCACGTGCCTCCAGAACGAATTCTCGGCATTCTTTCTCAGCTAAATTGCCACCAGTGCAATTTTTTGAAAATACCGCTAGATGTCACCCTTGTACCATTTTTGAAAGCCTGCATGAGCCGCTTTCTCAATATACTGCCCCCTCGTGTAACATTGTGGCATTACATTCGTAATCTTACACGGTAGTTTGTTGATTGGCATTTACCTTCCGGTATAATACGTATTATCAATAATAGTATTATTAGCCGCACTGTATTATTAATTATAATTACTTGGTCAAAGTAATTTTAATAATTAATTGAATTTTACATTTAAATCCAAATTTAATTGTAATTTCAACCAATCACATTCTGGTATTTAGGATTAATGTGATCAGCATCACAGTTCCTATTTTACGGTCTGAATATCCGCCATATGTTTGTTCATTTTGCTGTTGTTGCATTGCAGTACCGCTAGTGCAACTCGAGTCCCTGTGTGATGCTATAGCTACCTTGTACTATAGTTATAGAGAATATTCAAAGAGCGTTTTAAATTCTTTATCCTTCATCACAACTTGTATGTTGGATTGTGATATTGGGAAACAATTCATTGCCAACTGTTAGGAGCTCAAGGCCCTTGTCAAATTGTTAACTTCAAGAGTACCCTCTTAAGTTACTGATTTTAGCTTTTAGCTTTATTTGGCTTGAGATATGGAACCCATATCTATTGATGAGTACCTTTCCTTTTTAGCCCAAGGTTTAGCACCTGGCTACATAGCTTTCCTGAATCAGATGAACCTCACTGATTGTAGGAAAGAAATGTTCTCATTAATCAACGAGAAAGGTCACTCCCCCAACCATTCAAAAGACCCAATTCTAAGTTGTCTGGTCTTGAATTTTGCCAGACAGATTAGTCTTGCTCTTCAGAGCAACAAAAACTTAGACTCAGAGATGGCATACCTCAAAGGACAACACACCAGTGTTTTACTTGAGCTTCAAACTGTTGGCAAGAAAGCAGTACAATACTTGCGTGATCTGCATTCAGCCGAATCAGATCTTTGTTCCTACAGAGGGGAATTATTTCAGTTGAAGAGTGGATGCCACAAGCTACCACATCCACTCTCTTCTGTAAGCCTGCTTTCTCAGGCTTGCCCAACTCCAGCTTCTCCTGCTTCCTCCTTACACCACAAGGCGGGGGAAGGGGGGTCACAAATTGATTCGGGTTTGTCAGATCCCGGTTCCACAGCTTGCTCTGATGGAGACTCGTCAGTCTCCTCAGATTGCAGTGCTGTTGACCACCCATGCAATGGTTTGCCCACCTCTTCCCTGGAGAGGGAAAGGGGGGACTCCATCCCAACGGTGGTCCATCTCCGCAAGGGAGAAACAGTCAGGCAAGTACAGGACTGTACCTTCCATGCCCACCCCTCTCGTGAGGAGGTCAGGGAACCCTCCCGTGGACACGGTAGAGGAGATCTAACGTTATTAATTGGGCACACAAAAAGCAACGCTAATCCCGCTAGCTTTCCCTTTATAACTGAGAGGATAGGTGACAGCTCTGTACAGTACACTGACAGCGACAATTCATCTTCTGCCAACCATTGTGAGAATGACAGTTTTGTAGCTCCACCCTCTAAACCAAACCGAGGACGTCGAGCTCCGCATGAAACGCATTCACATTCAAATGTGATTTCAGGCTCTCCTTCTCCAAACAGGCAGACTAGTGCAACTTCACATGGTCTTCGCTTTGAGGAGCTAGAGGCCATGGCGAAGTATGTCCACACATTTGACCCGAAGGACTCCGAATTTAACATTCAGAGTTACTTGAGGGAAGTTGACTACTGTCTCTCGGATCTGCCCAGGGCAACCGATCGAGAAAAGGTACGACTTGTATGGAAAACCTCAACCAGAGAGATCCATACATTTATGGAACAACTTCCACCACAGGTTCGTTCCAGCTATCCCAAGGTTTGTGAAGCGTTGGTAGCTGAGTTCCTGCCACGGTTTGATCAGGCCACAGCCATGATCAAATCTGTGGAGGTTAAACATAGCCGTACAGAAAGACCAAAAGACTTTTACCAACGTCTTAAACATGCTTTTTTCCAGGGCAGAAACGGACCAGGCTTAGATGAAGATCAAGCCTTCAAATCCCTTTTTGTGCACAACCTGCACCCCTGTGTCCGAACTCATGTTTCACTGTTTTCAAGGGGCCAACACTCAGCCCTTGAATTAAGAAATGAAGCCCAAATGGTCTGGGACACTTTAAGGATTGTGCCCAGGAACGAGGTATTGGAAACAGCTAAGCACGTTGTTCCAACCAAGCCCGCCGGCACTTCCCAAGTTGCCCCATTAAAATCTAATGGCTCAAAACAACGGCATGTGAGTAAGTTCCCGGTTAAGAGCCACCGTGGTCACTTCTCACACTCTGATTCCAGCCGGAATTGGAGAGAAGACCGACCCGGTAGGCCCAAGCCTCAGAGTCACCAGCATGACTCTGATAGGGAAGATACCTTGTCTGAAGAGAGCTTCTTCAGTTCCTCTGAGGACAACTAAAGCCTCTAACCTTTGTTCAGTAGTGTGTATGCCTTGAGTAACCACTCCAAAGAGCTATCTGGTCTTGTTCAACCTCCATCAAAAGACGTTGAATAAGACTGATCTATAGCCGTGGTCTCCTCACAGGCAGACTCCCAGCTGAAGCTTTGAGCACTTTCTTTTGCACACCTTTCCTACCAAAGGGGGGTGGCAAAATAAACTGGTAGTTTATAGCAGCCACTTAGATTTGCATGTAGCAGCAAATAAGTAGGTACTGTAAGTAGGTACTGTAGAGTTAAATCCGACACCTGTTATAACTCGTAAACATTCATTGCTTCTTTCTACACCTACTGAACCATCGTAAAGTATTGCATGTAGAAACTACAGTGTAATCTTTACAAGTATATTGCCACACCCCAGTGTGCCTTACTCCACCTCTTCCCCAAGCAAGACAAGACCACTTGTGAGCTTACCACATCATTTAGAAATGAGACCACCTCTCCATTTCCTTCCTGATGACACAGCCATAAGGTTAAGCTTGGATACAGAAAGCTGCCCTAATTTGAAAATGCCCCCACATATTTCAGATGACAACCCTCATCAGCAACCTGACTGTAGGGACTAGAACAATTGGTCAGTCTGAACAAGACTTCCAAAAAGGCTACAGCCTCTCCATCCTAGACCCCTACATCATCTGAACATTTTCATGGCTGGGTCATTCCTGTTGGTGCTCCACCTTCTGGACACCATCCAATAACTAACAAAACACCTGAACTAACAAAACGACTAACCCTTTCACCAAGGTTTCTCATGTTTTGTGACAATGTATTCACTGTTCGACCTTAGTGTTTCACATTGTTTGTATCATGTGTTTTAGACCAGTTTAGTTAATTGTTGATAAATGCCTGGATGTTTGTCAGTCAATTGTGAACTGTGTTACCGACCCAATGTACTTGACCTGTGGACTGTGAACTGACTTTTGTGCTCTCGAGGAACACTGGCTTCAGCCGCATCCTGAGACCACAGGGGGGATGTAGGGACTACAACTTCCACATTCCCACAGGAGAATTCTGCGACGTCCACCACGAATGACGTCTAACTTGGTTCAGCCAATCCCGTAATGGCGGGAGCAATAAACGGTCCCGTATAAGAGCAAGACACATTCTTGGGATGGCTCTTCTGCTTTTTCTGCCTCTTCTGCTTGTTCTCTTCGACGCACCCTTTTTGGCCAGTCGCTTCAGCTCATCTGCTCCGAGACTCGGACAGAGGCTGAATGCTGCACAGCGCACTACCAGGCCTACGGACACACCCAGTTACCTCGCGGTAACTACGTGGCCTATAGTGAGTGGAAATTGTTGTACGCGGAACGCTACATCAGTTTACCCCAATAAAGCCCAACAACGAAACAGCAACGAACTTTTACACCTGGAAAAGGACCAGCGGATCAGACGACAACGCGCTGCTAAGACGGGAACACCCCAGCCTGCGCATCTCTCCCGGACACCATTCACAGCACCATCGCCGCTTCTACAAGGACAGCATGTCTTTTGGATCCAGCAATGCGTATGGACTCAGTAAGAAAACAAACATTCAGGCATAGCCAGTGTTTAGTTTAGTCTTAACTGTTTTTGTGAATCTGTGTTTCAATATTTACCATCCAACCATTGTAATGTGTTTGGTTAGCTACATATATATGTACGTGAATTGATTCGCCGTCTTTTGCGCATATATAGAGTAAAACTATGCAAGTAGTCCCTTCTCACAGCTAACTCTAACTCATTACCACACCCAGAACTCTAGCGACACGCGCGCTTGCGCGCGCCACACACACGCACACACACATACCAAACTAAATTTCCTTACTAACTTCCCGTTAGTTTATCTGTTATGTGTTTGTATGTTTGTTTAATAAATATATTTTATTAAACCCCGGTGTCCGTTTTGGAATCGCATAGACATGAGAGCCGAGTTAAAGCAGTCTTTCGAAGAACTTCCAACCTTCAGGTTATCGGTATGTTCAATCATTAATATTGGTTATTTTAATTAATTGAAATACTATATTTGTGGTTGGATATTTCTGATAACAGTAATTTTATGAGACTGATTACTTTTCGCAGTTATACTGCAACACAACGTTTAACTGGCGCCCCGGTTTCGTAGAGAGTAAAATCCCTGCGTTATTTGGCGGCCCGTGCAAGGACCCTACATAATTTGGAGTCCCGTGCGAGGACCCCTACACAATGTAATGTTGAAGCAGAAACCACACAAACACAATTTACACAGACCTCCAACAACATTGATTTTTGAATGCTTCAGTTTTGTCTAAATAGGTTTATTTACAGATGAGCAAAAGCAAAAAAGAAAAAATGAAGTACAAATGAATTTATGCCATGATTGAGTCGCATACAGAACCATTTGTACATATGGTTTATGGCTTTGTGTCACAGCCCCTGTTTAGAGAGCAACATCTAAGCACGTTTTAGTGACATACTCATTTTTAAAAGTACCAAGAGTTATTTTTATTAGTAGATGCTTTGACACAATGAGCTCATAACACATCCACTTTTGTAGCAGGGGGATTGCTGTTGTGTACTACAGTAAACTTATGGTGCTACTGAGGATTTGTGATTATTTATACATATGTCCATATTCACATAACTAATAATGTTACAGCTGAAAATACTCTGCATGTATAGGCTTTTGTACAATAATTCCACTGCATTTAATAATATTTAAGAATTTATTTTTTATTGCAATAATAAATATTACATTGGGGAGCACAGCATTTGTCTCATAAGTAACGTAGTTGAACATTATTTCACTGAATTAACATTTCAGTTAATCTGAGAATACACAAATTCATGACATAACATTTCTTTAAAATGTGATTTATAACCACAGCTTTCAGAGGAATGGAGTGCAAACAAATATATTATCAAGATGACAGGATTTCTCTCCAGGCACTGAGCGCTTTGATGACACACCTCTCAAACACTGGCACAGTTCTGCTTATTTTGATATTTTCAGCCGAGGAAATGGTGAAAACTGTCATGGTACAAAAATGGATTTCCCATTCGGCATCAATTTTACATCATTGGCAATTAAAGGAGCAGAGCATCAGTCTCACAGATGAAGCGGTCGGACAAATGGCAGCCTGTGTCAATCCATTCATTCTCACCACGGTAAGTAACTGCACAGTCTGCGGGTGTGTATGCGCTCCTGTCTAGATAGTAAAGATTATCTGGTTCTCCACTCTTCCAGTTGCTGTAATCGAGTCAGAGAGACTGAATGAGACACAGAAGCTCTGCTTCTCTCCTGTTTCCTACAGAGACACAGTGACTCCTGCACATTCTCTGTCTATTACAGGCTATGATAGTGCACTGTTTGACACTGCAGACTCTGAATAAATCAAGCAGAGTTTAGAGAGTGAAAATGTATCCTGTTTGAAGATTATTCTGAATTGCACTGTAAACATTCAATTCATCCCCATCATACAAACATACATTACAGATGAAGACGGGTAAAGTTCACATATTCACAATAAATAATGAACAGAAATATATGCACAGCATGAACACAAATCAAGGACCAACTATCAGCAGAGGAACATTCATATTTCTGATCTGTTCGGAAGTTGTTTCAAATTACACAGCTTTGTGTCTGTCTGCATATTTATGCCCAGTACTGTGTGTGCAAGGAATCTTACTTTTTCTGCAGGAGGGTTCCATCCACCCAGAGCCAGGTGCCCTCTGTTTCTAAGTCACTCAGTCCAATCCAGTAATAATCTCGTATGTATTTGTTGATGAACTCCTGAACACAGACACACAATGACTCTCACTGCTCACTCTGCTGACAGAGACACTGAGAGACACACAGTCCTGTAAGATTTAACTAATTGTAAGACAATTTTATACTGGTCACAAACCTATTCCCTGTCCCCACAACTATCTCCTGTCCCCACACCATTTGACCCCACAATAAAGTACACACACTTTTCTGATCCTCTGAGTCCATTTACAACTTAACTGAACTCGAAGCCCTTGTCCATTAGAACCAGCTCATTGGCCAATTTGAATGCAAACATCTGGAGGTGATTGGTCAGAAAGGTTGGTTTAGTTTAAAATAAGTTGATTTTGTTAACGATTGGGTGTTAGATACTGAGCAGCAGCAGGAGCCACACCACACTGATAAACAAACTTCACTCAAAGTAATCATCCTGAATATTGTTCAGATTGTAAGAAGCAACATGATATCCATCCATCCATCCATTATCTGAACCCGCTTATCCTGATCAGGGTCGCAGGGGGGCTGGAGCCTATCCCAGCATACATTGGGCGAAAGGCAGGAATACACCCTGGACAGGTCGCCAGTCTATCGCAGGGCACACACACCATTCACTCACACACTCATACCTACGGGCAATTTAGACTCTCCAATCAGCCTAACGTGCATGTCTTTGGACTGTGGGAGGAAACCGGAGTACCCGGAGGAAACCCACGCAGACACGGGGAGAACATGCAAACTCCGCACAGAGAGGCCCCGGCCGACGGGGATTCGAACCCAGGACCTCCTTGCTGCGAGGCGGCAGTGCTACCCACTGCACCATCCGTGCCGCCGCAACATGATATGAGAATCACAATTGTCTTTAAGAAGGCTGTAGTATGTAGAAGTATGAATTTATGTCAAATTTCTCTCCCCTACCCACTCACTGCCTCATCCGTTCACTCTTTCAGAGAAGCTTACCTGCTCCTCGTCACTCTCTATAATCACCAGGTCAGCTCCCTGTCTTACGCAGTCTCTGCGACTGCTCATCCAGCTCTTCCCCTCAGTGGAGAAGTAGTAACACTTGGAAGAAAACTGCTCCCAGCCCTGTGGACAGGGCTTGCAGAGTCTCTCTGTACATGAAGAACAGGCAACAGTTTCTGTGAATTATCTTTACACTGAGCAACAGAATGAAAGTAAAAGACTAAAAGCTCTTCTGCAGATAACCGACAGAGGGACACCACTCACTCTGTGAATTGTCTCTGGGACAGTACTGCTCCATAAAGGGGAGTTTCTTGAATACTGCTCTCTGTAGCCGGTCCTTGTCCCTGTTCAAGGTGCTGCTATTGGCTCTGAGCTCCTCCTGGCCTCTCTCCAGCATTGAATATTTCTGAAACAGGCTTGTATCTAATATACAAAGGGAAAATGTATTCCTTAGAAACAAATCTGTGAATTTTACCATATTTCACCACTGTTCACTATGATACAGACAACTGCCTCATATATCTTTACAGTAAATTAGCTGAGACTTTTTATCCAAAGTGACTTACAGTTGATTAGACAAAGCAGAGCACAATCTGCCCTGGAGCAATGTGGGGTTAATAACCTAGCCCAAGGACCCAACAGCTGTGCCAATCTTATTGCGGCTACACTGGGGCTTGAACCACCAACCTTCCAGGTCCCAGTCATGTGCCATAGCCAGTAGGTTACTGGCTGCCCCATGTTGACCAATGTATTAATTTACAATATGTTGTTACAAAAAAAGAGAAGCCATTTATGTACACAGTGTTAGAACATTATGGACAATGTTTTTGTTTATTTAGGCTCTGTAATGATATTTCTGTATATATTTAACAATGGGCATTTCAGGATGCAGAATTTCAATGACATTTATGTCAATCACACTGACAAACAATGTAGTCATACACATTGTGGTGGCCCGACCAGGGATCGGTACACCACTGGGGTGGAACGGCCCGTGCGCCGGCGCCAAGAGTTGGGGATGCTGATTCAATCTGAATATTTTCCCCTGTCCTATCTAAGTGAACGGCACCTTGGAGAGAGACCGGGAGGAGAATCAGCACCATGGCCAGCAACCCCCGGGGCGAGACGGGTGCGGCCGCATTCCGCACGTGAATGAACAATTTGAATTAAACAGGAACAGCTGACACGAGTGCGGAACGGAGAGACGGCGTCTACAAAAGGAGCCGAAAAACGCAACCCGGGGCTCATGACGGAGGAGGAGAGATCCGGAGCCAGAGCGCACGCATAGGCTGACGAAACCTGGACGAAGCTAACCTACTGCGAGAGAGCCCATGCACGCGGAGGAAACCCCCACGGACGAACCCTCAAAAGTCTCGGATTCACGTGAGCCGACAATTAAAACCACGCGCTCGCTGACCTCTCTCTCTCTCTCTCTGAGCCTAGACGGCATCAAAGGCGGGCGACTAGGCGAGGAAGGACGGCGTCAGCGGCCAGGGCACCGCCGGGACAGAGCGAACCAACGGCGGATTCAAGGCGGACGAACGCGGCTAATTGAATACCGGTTTCTTTAGAAGTTTTTCCCAACAGTGGCGTTCCTAATTTTTTGGAAACTTATATTTTTTAGTTTCTTTTCTTTTATGGTTTTGTGCACAAAAAGAAAGCACGTGTCGGTGCTGGATTTGTGAAGTGCCCTGAAGGCACGTGGGGAAAATAAAAAAGTATTTTCACCCATTTCACTCTCTCTCTCTACCAGCGGGTCGCCACAACATTTAAAAACAAAATATGATAAACATTGATCACGGCATCAACATCTTATTTTAGATCCTCAATAATAACACCTCTGAAATTTGGATGAACATAAAGCACCTTGTATTATTTCCAAGGCATTCTGCCTGGGTGAAAAAAATGGTTTTCATCAGGGTCATAAAAAATAGGTGGCAGACAGTATATACAGTCACTGAGCACTTTATTATGAACACCTACTTGTGCCATTATCAAATCAACCAATTGTGTGGCAGCTGTACAATGCAAAAGCAGATATAGGTCAGGAACTTCAGTTATAATCACATCACCCATCAGACTGGGGAAACAATGTGGTCTACGTGTCTTTGACCAGAGCAGAAGACCAATAAGTCTAAATAATTTGTCTAATAAATACATAAAGTGCTCTCTAAGTGTATATGCCAAACCTTTCCACACAAAGAAAGTGATAGATGCACATACTATTCTATAGCAGGAGCTAGTGTTTATATGCATTGGTCATTCATTTGCTTTGTTCTGGCTGATTTAAAAAAGGCTTTTAATCTTTTTTTAAATCCTGAAACCCTCTCCAGGATCTACAGTAAATTGCCTAAAAATGGCATTGTACCAGGATTAGAATAAAGTGACACAGACAGTGTGAGATACTCACAGAGGACACCCAGGACTATTGTGGCAGCCAATAAGAGAGCACACAGCAGCCCCAGACACACTGCAGCCAGCCTGTAGGGATGGGGGCTTTGTTCCCTTTCCTCTGTGGCCACAAGAAAAACAGCAGAATAAAACAATCCTGTCATCCATTGTGATTTATGTCTGAAAATAATGAGGCCTACACTGTCAATTTTACACCGTTTATTTTCACTGAAGAGAGAATATTAATTTGCCTTTCGTAAACTGTACCATAGCCCTGAAAATGGACTCAAGCACAAAGTCTCTGTTCCTCTATTCTGGGACATCAACAGCAGCTTCTTAATAGACTGCAGAAGAGTTTCATTCGTAGCCTGATAGCACCACCAATCGTAGACATTTTGAGACCATTTCAATTTCGGTTATGCCGTTCATCACATTTTGCGACAAATCTCTTCAAGCGTTCTTACCTGTGTGCTGAGCTCTTGAGCTGTTGAGTGTGGTGTGGCCCAGAGTGCTGTATACATCTTGTTGTGTGGAGGCCAGTTCAGTGTATATACCCTCTGAATCTTTGGAGACTGTAGATGTTGCCATTGCTGAAAACTGCTGCTAATGGTCTTTCTTGCTTGCTTTTTTATATTATGTGTCACTGTGGTCAGTTGTACAAGAGGAAGTGTGATTGAAAGTTTTCCGTCATCGCCTGGTTCAGCTGCAGTTACCTTATTTCAATGGTATCATGAAATGATAATGGGAGGGAAATGTAAGGGTAATTTTCTTCATTGATTCTTAATTGTGTGGTAACAAAGACAATCACATGATTACAAATTGCCTTTTAGTGATAATCCTTATTACTATTCGACCACTTGCTGAATTAACTGCTTAATATGAGTCTTTCTCTGTCTCTCTCCCAGTAGAAAGACAGCCTTTGACCTTAATGTCTCTGCTTCTCAGCTTGCACATTCTGGTCTTACAGCAAGATCGACAAGGGGTATTCAGAAGACAAAATACTGATAAATGTTCATGGCCAGCTTTGTCTTTTTGTTTTGGTAAAGCGCCCCCTTCTGTAAAAGTGTGTATAAGACTCGTACTGTGTCTGATTCAAATCAGAAAGCCGGTAAGCTTTCTCACCTTCATTTCTTTGCAAATAAATACGAAAGTTAATTCATGTATAGCTATCGTTGGTTTTACTGGGATCTGTTTCATCAGACGATGCTCACATGTGAAATGCTAAAAAGGGAATTTTTTCCCTAACAATGGTGACCTGCACAACTCTCTCAGAAAGCAGAAGGGCTTCATGGGGTTTCTCATCTGCCAATATGTCCGGCGTGTGGATGTGCGTTGATGTGATATCAATTAACACTGACAGTCAGACATTACTTCAAGTCAAGAAGTGTCGTAACCTTTCGTTCATTCGTTCATAGAGCAGCCTCTTTTACCAATCAGAAAACAGTGTTTAACCACAAATGTACTGACGGTTCTCTTTTTCAAACATGTAACCAATAAACATGGGGTTAGGTAATTACAGTATCAATATGCAAGTACTTGCAAATTGGGCTGTAGTTAGACACTTTTTTTGGTGGTTGAACTTGAGTGAGAAATTAATTCAAGAATTTAGAAAATGGTGTTCACTGAATGCTTTTTTTTGTCAAAGAAATGCAAAAATCATCCGGAATGATTCAAAACTCATTCAATGGTCCACATTGTCGGGCTGTTGTGCCTGTGAATAGATAAATAAATAAGCATATAGTAGAATTGGAGGAAGACCTTTCATATATAGATTTGACATGTAGTCCCTGGATCCTGATCAGCCAGTGGGGGTCGCTAGAGAGCAATGAAGTCACAAGGTGGGCAGGTCAGACGAAACCAAAAGGGAAGGTTGGCGAACTGCCTTTTATTTACAAAAATGTAACAAAACTTCCTCAAATAAAAACAAGGCCAATCTTGCAAACCAACATGTTATAATGAGACCATGAAGAAGAATTTCTAATATACCCTTACAAAAATACTTCCGCAGCAGTGTCCATGAACCAGCTTCCCAAATGGCCCTGCTCGTCCTACAGACCTGGAAACAGGCCTCGTATATTGCCCAGGGATTAGGGAAAGGGCCACAGCTATGGTGCTTACAATGACTCACAGCTGTGGCCATACCTGCCTGTAGTCACTGTCCAAATACTCACAGACTGCACATGATATGCTCAGAAAAGCCATTATACAGATAAAGGAAAAAACAAGATGTTGAAAGTGTAGTTCTCATGAGATTACAGCTGGTCTCATTATTTAGATTTATAATCACAAAACACTCGTATTTGTAATACTCATCAGCTGACTCATCACTGGGGAAAGAACCTCTGTGCGTGTCTGATCCATCCCTGCAATCGTTTCCTGATATATCAAGGCATCCGCCATCCATCCCCTATGCCACCACAAATCTGTACTTCTCTCCTTCTCCTCTACATTATCCAGCCATTTGTCTTCTTCTTTCTTTCTGCATCCATCTTGAATAAAATCATTCCAAAGATGGAATTGAAATTCCCTCAACACCTGTTCACCTATTCAATATCCAATTCACAATCAGAACCACAATCTGCATCAACTTCAATCAGCACTTTGTTTCTTTGCACATTTGGCAGATGCTCTTATCCAGAACGACATAGAAAAAGGTTCATACCCATAAACAGAGATAAGTGTGCTGAAAAACCCTAGAGGGAAATACAGTTTCAAGTGCTCAGAATACAACAGATGCAAGGACTTGGGCCTGGTAGATTACAGCAGTTGTGACCGAGAAGTGCACGTGTGGAGAGGGGGGGACCTCCTGGGGTGGCTGAACGGAGAGGTCTGGCAGTGTGCAGGTGATCTAAACAAATGTCCCTATAGTATTTCATGATAAATGACTGATTTGAACCAATGAGTTTGGAAATGCAAGATTTTGTCATAGATATGAATGACATTGTTTTGAACCGGTGAATAGGCTGTGTTAAATGTGCTGAGTAGCACCAAAGTGATTGGAAAAAAACTGTAACAACGATAACCTTCCTTCCTAAGATTAGTTTTCCCGTTTTTTCATGATTTGTGCCTCTCTTGAACTTTTGTTTCATGTTTATTCTTTATCACACTCAAGGCTTTCCTGCCTTTCATACTGAGCCACAAGATGGCGCTGTTACCTATCAGTTCCTGAGTAGAAAAGCAAAAATGACTAATTCTAAAAATGATAACAAAGTGACTCTTCTTCCTTTATAAGCATTCACAATTTTAAATGAATAACATTGCAGATTAGTGTGCTCCTGAAATGAGTCCAGAGGAAATGTGGCAAAGTAGTGCTGATTTTGTCATATTGTTAAATAATACAAACCAGTAAGTAATTCAGAACCATTCGTATCCATAGTTGCTGTGACTCATCTCAACAACTAATTGCAAATGGAGTTAATCTGTTAGAGTGAAAAGAATGATTAAAGATTTTCATGAATTTACACCGAATACAAATGTCACTTTTTATATGCTCATATAAAAGTGTGAGTGTGTGTCGTGTGTGTCTTCATGTGCGTGCGTCTGTGTGTGTCCGTGCGCGCATGGGTGTGTGCAGTTTTATTTTTTAGAAGTGTGATTTGCTATACTTCCTCTTTTTTTGTTGTGCCAATTTTCTATTCTAGACTGATCACTTCATAGAAAGAAGATGCAAGACTATGCTCAATCACTTCTAATGATATTACTAGCTAGGGTTGAGTTTTGTTTACACCCAGGATCAATTAAACAGGTGTCGAGGACCCGGCCCTAGGCCCTCCTGATGAGAGATTGACAGAAGATGGGTTAAGCAGGAATGCATTGTTAACCCCTCGCACACGCCAATGGGGTAGGAGTAAAAGCTCCCGTAAGAGGAAAAGTATATGGTATAAAATAAATGTACAACCGTATATGGATACTGAGGAGTCTGAAGTCGGGGGAGCAAGGTTAAAGTTCTGACTGAGAATACCCCAACCCTACAGGGGAGGGGCACAATGCCTGGCTAAAGAAAAACAAAAATAAGGAAAACGGAAGGGATGTCAATACCGAAAGAAAATTAATGATTAATGGCGGATGATTTACACTCAGCTATTAGCTGGATGTCCTTTGTAGATCCCTTAAGGCGCCGCGGAGAGGGGCACCTGAAGAGTGTGTTGGGATGGTGGCAGGCTTTAACGTCTGGCTTACATGAAATCAAAGTTTGGAGGAAGTCAAAGAGAGATTATGAAACTGACACAGACACCAGTGATGAATAGGTTCATTAAAAACAACATAAGGGCTAGTGTTTTTCCACTCATATATTAAGATGGGGGAAATTCCCAAACCAGAGGGGCCCATGAAATAAAATATTGGGGACGGTTCTTTGGAGGTATGAGAAAATGACAATTGGAAAAACAGAAATAATTAATATGGTCATTGAAAAACAAGTTATATAAAAGATAAATGTCTTCCCGCTTGACATAATGGGGACATTTCTTATCAAAAAAGGTACACTTTTGTATACAAAAAAGATATATAAAGGATAAGTTTTTAGACCTTAGAGCAGGATCCCAGAATTTGGCTTCAGAAGATATCTACGAGCTGGTGAAGAAAGATCCACGCAGAACAATTATAACCAAGCTGGAGTGGTAATTATAATCTATATTACTTGTAGAAGTAGGAAAAGTAACATATTATAAATTTACTTTTATATATCTTTTATTTCTTATTAGGATACTATATAAAGTAGAAAAATGTAGAGAAATTATCATATTTAAATAAATATAATATTATAGGAATAGTTTCTTTTTAAACGTCAAGAAGGGGGAGCTATAGGATAAGGCTAAGGCCAAAGAGGATGGATATAGGAAGGGTGTACCTTGATTTTTAAACATCGTGGTGGAAAGGTAATTTAGAAAGAGCTAAGAGGGGTATATGTAACTTGCATGTGATTAGCAAACTGCAAAAGATGATATGTACACTGTAATCTGTATAACTCTATTCTTTTGATTGATTATAATAAAGTATATCTTACTATAATCATATGTGATAAAGATTCTTTAGAGGAATACATTGAATACAGGACATCGATTACCAGATTTGCATCACACCCTTCACTTCGAGACTGGGCTGGAAGTTCAGTAGAACTTACCAGGGCTCCAGGACGTTCGGAGTACTTGAGTTCGTCCCCGAGACACCTCATTGTGAGGTACTGCTCGTGGGAACGTGAGGTCTGAGCTCGGCAAGGGGTCCGTGGCTCACGACACAGGCATCCACAGACCAGACATCAGACATATTGACAGATCAAACAAATAAAGCGCTTGATGCAAGTTACAAGTTCCCCTTCTCTTCTGGGGAAACTTGTCCAAGTTTTCATTGAGACTGGGCAACTGCTGAACCACATCTCAGATAAAATTCCTGTAAGACACAGGCATGTTGAAGCGATACAGAACAAATTCATAATCTTTTAAAACATGATATGATAAACACAATTATCCTTACAGTGGCTATTATTGAATGTGCATTGTCTCAAATGTATCTCCCTCACCCCCTCACTGCCTCATTCATTCACTCTTTCACAGAACCTTACCTGCTCCTCTGGCTGGGACCCGTAAGGTCGGTGGTCTGATCTCCGGTGCAGCCACAATAATATCCGCACAGTTGTTGCGCCCTTGAGCAGGGCCCTTAATCAGGGGGATTGTCTCCCACTTAATCTAGTCAACTGTCAGTCACTTTGGATAAAATCTTGAACCACATGCCTGTAATGTAGTGTAGCTAAATACTAACACAAGTAACGTCCGTTAAAAAGCTAGCTAAATTGCTTATGTGGAAAGCGATTCATAAAACGGATGTTTTATGAATCATATTAGACGGCGGTTATCTTAGCTCAGTGCTATCACACCCATCGATCGCACCCTAGTGTGCAGTGGGCATCTTGGGGTGTGGGCGGGTGGGGTTTATAATGGGGGCGTAGAGGCCAGTTCAGTGTATATACCCTCTGAATCTTTGGAGACTGTAGATGCTGCCATTGCTGAAAACTGCTGCGAATGGTGTTTCTGACTTACTTTTTCATATTATGTGTCACTGCAGTCTGTTGTACATGAGGAAGTATTGTTGGAGGTATTACGTCATTGCTGCTGGCAGTCTGCTTCCTTCCCATGCAGAATATTGCAAACTATACAAACTGAATTTAATCACATACTTGATTTGCTTTTTTCAGGGATTTGCGTTGCTTCAACAATGACGCACACTGTCCTTATTAAAGCAAAGCAAAGCTTTAACATGCGAAGAGCTGCTGTTATGGAGCATCCCTGAATTTCAGCCACTTGAGTGCTAATAGCCTTCCCAAAACAACACTGTGTGTATGATTAGGCCAGCCTAGGAGCTGAAGACACAGGTAAGAACAGCAGCTCATCATTGAGTATGACATGACTCATGTGGTTCATTTAGGAGTCTCTACGAGGGGAACCGCATGTGCTGGTCATACAGGCGTATGGTGTAATGGTATACAGAGCACACAGGTATGCAATGTAATGATGAAGCAGAAACCACACAAACACAATTTTCACAGACCTCCAACAACATTGATTTTTGAATGCTTCAGTTTTGTCTAAATATGTTTATTTACAGATGAGCAAAAGCAAAAAAGAAAAAGTGAAGGACAAATGATTGAATTTATACCATGATTGAGTCGCATATACCATTTTGCGGGTACATCTGGTTAATGGCTTTGCATCACAGCCCCTGTTTAGACAGCTACATCTAAGCACGTTTTAGTGACATACTCATTTTTAAAAGTACTAAGAGCTCTTTGTATTAGCAGATGCTTTGACACAGTGAGCTCATAACACATCCACTTTTGTAGCAGGGGGTTTACTGTTGTGTACTACAGTAAACTTATGGTGCAAATAAGTATTTGTGATTATTTATACATATTTTCATATTCACAGAATTAATAATGTTATAGCTGAAAATACTCTGCATGTATCGGCTTTTGTACAGTAATTCTGCTGCATTAAATAATATTTAATAAAAATTGAAAAAATTAGCAATGATGAATATTACTTTGGGGAGCACAGCATTTGTCTCAATGAACCAATTCCATTGAAGTAGCTGAGTTGAACATTATTTCACTGAATTAACATTTAAGTTAATCTGAAAATACGCAAATTCATATCCAAGTTTAATCTTTAAAATGTGATTCATAACCACAGCTTTCAGAGGAATGGAGTGCAAACAAATATCTTATCAAGATGACAGGTTTTCTCTCCAGGCACTGAGCGCTTTGATGACACACCACTCAAACACTGGCACAGTTCTGCTTATTTTGATATTTTCAGCTGAGGAAATGGTTAAAACTATCATGGTACAAAAATGGATTTCCCATTCGGCATCAATGTTACACCATTGGCAATTAAAGGAGCAGAGCATCAGTCTCACAGATGAAGCGGCTGGTCAAATGGCAGCCTGCGTCCACCCACACATTCTTACCACGGTAAGTAAGTGCACAGTCTGCACCTGAGTTATTGACACTGCCTAGTGTGTAATGATCATTTGGTTCTCCACTGCTCCAGTAGCTGTAATAGAGTCAGAGAGACTGAATGAGACACACTTCTCTCCTGTTTCCTACAGAGACACAGTGACTCCTGCACATTCTCTGTCTATTACAGGCTATGATAGTGCACTGTTTGACACTGCAGACCCTGAATAAATCAAGCAGTTTAGAGAGTGAAAATGTATCTTGTTTGAAGATCATTCTGAATTGCACTGTAAACATTCAAATCATCCCCATCATACAAACTGTACAATATTATTAATGAAGAGGGTGAAGTTCACATATTCACAATAAATAATGAACAGAAATATATGCACTGCATGGACACAAACCAACTACACAAGGACCAACTATCCGCAGTGGAATATTCATATTTCTGATCTGTTCAGAAGTTGTTTCAAATTATGCAGCTTTGTGTCTGTCTGTATATTTATGCCCAGTACTGTGTGTGCAAGGAATCTTACTTTTTCTGCAGGAGGGTTCCATCCACCCAGAGCCAGGTGCCCTCTGTTTCTAAGTCACTCAGTCCAATCCAGTAATAATCTTGTATGTATTTGGTAATGAACTCCTGAACCCAGACACACAATGACTCTCACTGCTCACTCTGCTGACAGAGACACTGAGAGACCCAAAGTCCTGTAAGATTTAACTAATTGTAAGACAATTTTATACTGGTCACAAACCTATCCCATGTCCCCACAACTATCTCCTGTCCCCACACCATTTGACCCCACAATAAAGTACATACACTTGTCTGATCCTCTGAGTCCATTTACACCTTAACCTGACTAAAGGCCTTTATTCATTAGACCCAGCTCATTGGTCAATTTGAATGCAAACATCTGGAGGTGATTGGTCAGAAAGGTTTGTTTAGTTTAAAATAAGTTGATTTTGTTAACGATTGGGTGTCAGATACTGAGCAGCAGCATGAGCTACACCACACTGATAAACAAACTTCACTCAAAGTAATCATCCTGAATATTGATTGATATGAGAATCACAATTGTCTTTAAGAAGGCTGTAGTATGTAGAAGGCTGTAGTATCATAAAAAATAGTTGGCAGACAGTATATACAGTCACTGAGCACTTTATTTCTCATGCCATTATCAAATCAGCTGATTGTGTGGCAGCTGTACCATGCATAAAGTGACACAGACAGTGTGAGATACTCACAGAGGACACATAGGACTATTGTGGCAGCCAATAAGAGAGCACACAGCAGACACACTGCAGCCAGCCTATAGGCGTGTGAGCTTTGGCCACCTGTCTCCGTGGCCACAAGAAAAACAGCAGCATAAAACTATCCTGTAATCCGGCTAATAATGAGGCCTTCTCTGTCAGTTTTACACAGTTTATTTTCACTGCAGAGAGAATATTCATTTGCCTTTCGTATACTGTACCATAGCCCTGAAAATGGACTCAAGCACAAAGTCTCTGTTACTCTATTCTGGGACATCAACAGCAGCTTCTTAATAGACTGCAGAAGAGTTTCATTTGTAGCCTGATAGCACCACCAATCGTAGACGTTTTGACAGCATCTCAATTTAGGTAATGCCATTTATCACATTTTGTGACAAATCTCTTCAAGTGTTCTTACCTGTGTGCTGAGCTCTTGAGCTGTTGAGTGTGGTGTGGCCCAGAGTGCTGTATACATCTTTTTGTGTGGAGGCCAGTCCAGTGTATATACCCTCTGTAAAACCCCACGCTAACCCAACGACGGAATTTAGCGAGGGCTGAAGGTATCAGCGTGCTCGTCCTTCTGGTGTTGCTGAAAGAATACTAATAGGGTTAAAAATTAGTGGCCCCTATGCGGAGATTCTAGATCAGCCAATAAATAAACCACGATACAAAGGCAGTAGTACCACTCTGCCTTCTGCTCTTTACTGGTCCGGGCTGACCGAGAATGTCCACAATAGGGCCAATAGATTCACCTTTGTTTATCTGACTCCATTTTAGAATAATAATTTAGATTAGTTATCCACATTAGGGTGGCGGCACGGATGGTGCAGTGGGTAGCACTGCCGCCTCACAGCAAGGAGGTCCTGGGTTCGAATCCCCGTCGGCCGGGGCCTCTCTGTGCGGAGTTTGCATGTTCTCCCCGTGTCTGCTTGGGTTTCCTCCGGGTACTCCGGTTTCCTCCCACAGTCCAAAGACATGCACGTTAGGCTGATTGGAGAGTCTAAATTGCCCGTAGGTATGAGTGTATGAGTGTGTGAGTGAATGGTGTGTGTGCCCTGTGATGGACTGGCGACCTGTCCAGGGTGTATTCCTGCCTTTCGCCCAATGTATGCTGGGATAGGCTCCAGCCCCCCTGCGACCCTGATCAGGATAAGCGGGTTTAGATAATGGATGGATGGATGGATCCACATTAGGTAGATTTCTTATTGATAATTTTGACTTGATCGCTATAGGAATCCTGTACTGAGATTTACTCTCCGAACAATCCGCTGCTGGTACCGCCGCATGTCACATCGCGCGTTATGTCCACGTCTCACGAACTGACTAGATATCTATAGTCATCACAGAGGTCGCAGAAATAGCTACTCTTGGGTATATCTGTTTACAGCCTAGGGACCCAAGCAGACCAACCTAGCTATGGCTGTGCTCGACATGAATGAACTACCACGCGGAGGCGAGTGATTTACCATAATAGGTCTACGGGTGCTATACGCCGTGATACATTAAGTGTAAATATTCGTCCTCCCTAGACCAGTTCGAGGGGGTAAACCAAGCATTCCCTTTATAAGATTGAGTGTCAGTAAGCGAAACCACACAGATCAAGTTTTAACAATTTATTTTACCAGGCAGGTTACATACGTAATTGCACACTAGTTCCAAATCAAAAAACATTACAACGGAAACCAAATTACGGAGTTTTAAAAGTCATACCTGGTAATAAAAGCTACATTCGAGAGTCTGGCTACAGATACCCTGTACATAGAAATTACGTGCACTGTGTGCATGGGAGGCTAATTGCATTCTCCCAGATTGCTTAGTTTACTGTCCTTAAATCCAAAATCTGGCCTTTGATGTTAACCCTAAAAATGGGTCACCCATCTGGAATTTGGAGCCACGCCTCCCCAGGAAACGCAGGGGGGTTGAGGCACATGGCTTTCACTGGGGCAGAGCTCCACACAGTTTCTCCCTGGTTCCTGGTTGGTTGTGATGTCCAGGGTTTGCTGTTGCAGAAATAAAACCATTGCACCAGTCGCACTGAAACAATCAGAATAATACCAAACATTATATATTATCGAATATTATCTAAACTGACTTTGTCATGAAACATCCAACGCTGTACACATCATTTAGTGACTGAGTAAAGAGGGAGAGAGCAATAAAGGGGGGTTTGAAGGGAATAATGGGCCCAACAGGCCGTGCCCTCTGAAACCTTCCCATGCCGTAAAGGATGTTGCCCCATCATAACGAGTTTCAAGTCTTCCCCCACAGGCTCCTGCCCGTATGGGTGCGGAGATAGTGGGGGTTAATGGTGCATGCTCCTGGGGTTAAATTATTTACAGCCACATTTTGCCAAAATAACAGAGGAAGCCAGCAAGCTGACCAGCCCTGAGTGATAATGCCACCTTACACCTCTGTATCTTTGGAGACTGTAGATGCTGCCATTTCTGAAAACTGCTGCTAATGGTCGCTGTGGTCTGTTGTACCTGAGGAAGTATAGTTGAAGGTTTTACGTCATTGCTGTTATGTCAAGCCCCCTGAATTGCAGCTGAACATGAGTGAGTGAGTGAGTTTCAAGCATAACTCGGTTAAAGATTATTACGAGCCAGGTCCATGAGCTGCTTTACATACAACAAACAGCTCTTGTTCACATACATTTAGCACAGAGTGGTGTTACGATCCAGGTTCGCGATCCGCTCTTGGTTTTTCTCTCTGCTCGTGTGCTCTGCTTGCAGGAACGGAGAGGTGGGCGGAGCTAAGGAGAACTGAACTGGTGCTGATTATTGGATTTAGCGCACCTGGAAGCTGAGGTTTAAAGGCACAGCTTCTTCACCATTCTAGAGCTAGCTCACGTTAGCTCATGGCTGCACTGCGAATGCGCCTTCCTCTCTCTCTGGCGGTGTGGCCTGTATTTGGTTGTTTGCCTGGACACTTGTTTGAATGGCTTGCATTTTTGGATTTGCCTTTCAATCTTAAGTCTTGAGTAAAAGAAGGTATTTAATAAATATTTGTTATTCCTTCACATGGTTGTTTGTGTCCATTTTATGTTACGGCCACATCGAGCCTTCGGTCGTAACAGTGGTACACAGACATAGATATTCAGACAATAGATCAACAATATAGAAACATGTAAGTTCATATATAGAGGCCAGAGAGACATTACATTACATTAATGGCATTTGGCAGACACTCTTATCCAGAGCGACATACAGTTGATTAGACTAAGCAGGAGACAATCCTCTCCTGGAGCAATGCAGGGTTAAGGGCTTTTCTCAAGGGCCCAACACCTGCGTGGATCTTATTGTGGATAAACCGGGATTCAAACCACTATCCTTGTGGGTCCCAGTCATGTACCTTAACCACTACGCTAAAGGCCAAGACAGAGACAGCAAAGGATTTTCTCAAAGAAAAAACTGGAAATGTCTGTGGGTCACAGACATCAAGCAGCCTTTACACACAAAAGATATGTGACAAAGTACTAAACATGACTTTGTGCATGTCCCAAACATTATGATATGAGGAGGGACTATGTATTAAAAGCACTGTAATTTCTTCATGGTGATACAAAAATAGACTAAAGAATACCCTTTAATGAAAACTGAGAATCTGCATTTTAACCACGTGTGATTTAACAACGTGTGATCACAAATCTAAAATTGTGCAGTACAAAGCCAAATCAAGAAAAAAAGTATTTCTCCCTAACATTATGGAGCTCCGTATACAATTGCAATCACCCTGCAACAAAAGACCCTGCACATTTGGCAGATGCTCTGATGTCTTAAAATAAATACTAAAAAAAGAATAACTCTGCATACCTGTACATGCAGCTCACCAAACAGAGGCTGTGACCTACAGCCATAAGCATACCCAGTATGCACTGTGTTTCCTGTGTTAAATGTATCTCCAGCTGTCTGAGTCAGCTACATTAGTGCTCAGAAACACCAAGCTGATGTCGTAAAACTGTCCCATTTGTTTTCTTATTTGTTTTTAAAACTTATTTCAAAACACAATATGTAGAATTCTGAATGTCTGTTTGAAGCGGAAATAAATCATTTCTGCTTTTTGGAAAAACTTTGTAATCATTTATTCCTCATCACTTCAACATGACCACGTCTTACAGAACGTGTATCTGAGGATCGGCCTGGTTCAGCTGCAGTTACCTTATTTGAATGGTATCATGAAATGATGAAAGGAGGGAAATGGAAGGGTAATTTTTTTCATTGATTCTTATTTGACAATGTGTGTTAACATAAAGACAATCACATGATTACAAATAGCCTTTTAGTGATAATCCTTATTACTATTAGACCACTTGCTGAATTAAGTGCTTACTAGGAGCCTTTCTCTGTCTCTTTCCAGCAGACAGACAACCATTGACCTTAATGCCTCTGCTTCTCAGATAGCACATTCTGGTCTTACAGCAAGATCGACAAAGGGTATTCAAAAGACAAAATACTGATAAATGTTCATGGCCAGCTTCATGTTTTTTTGTTTTGGTGTTTTTGGATGTGCGTTGATGTGATATCAATTAACAGTGACAGTCAGACATTACTTCAAGTCAAGTAGTGGATTGTAACTTCAGTGTATGAGTTTTGTATCTGCTGTGTCCCTGCTTTGGACATACAGAATAAAGTAAAGGATTGGTGGAAGTGGCGACTAAATGTCTTGAATAAAACCACAGACTCTTGCTTTTAAAGCCACTCAGTGATGGTAGTTTATTTAATTGGCCCATAACACTGTGTAGCTCCTGCTGCCACACTGCCATAACCTTTCGTTAATTCGTTCATAGAGCAGCCTCTTTTACCAATCAGAAAACAGTGTTTAACCGCAAATGTACTGATGGTTCTCTTTTTCAAACATGTAAGCAATAAATATGGGGTTAGGTAATTACAGTATCAGTATGCAAGTACCTGCAAATTGGGCTGTAGTTTGACACTTTTTTTGGTGGTTGAGCTTGAGTGAGAAATTAATGAATTGAAAACTGTGTTCACTGAAAGCATTAATTGTCAAAGAAATCTTGCCAATCTTGCAAACCAACATGTTATAATGAGACCATGAAGAAGAATTTCAAATATACCCTTACAAAAATACTTCTGGAGCAGTGTCCACGAACCAGCTTCCCAAATGGCCCTGCATGTCCTTCAGACCTGGAAACAGGCCTTGTATATCGCCCAAGGATTAGGGAAAGGGCTACCTTTCTAACTTTGTGTTTCCTGTTCATTCTTTATCACGCTCATGGGCTTTCCTGCCTTTCATTCTGAGCCACAAGATGGCGCTGTTACCTATCAGTTCTTGAGTAGAAAAGCAAAAATGACAAATTATAAAAATGATAACAAAGTGACTCTTCTTCCTTTATTAGCATTCACAATTTTAAATGAATAACATTGCAGATTAGTGTGCTCCTGAAATGAGTCCAGAGGAAATGTGGCAAAGTAGTGCTGATTTTGTCATGTTGTTAAATAATACAAACCAGCAATTAACTCAGAACCATTCATATCCATAGTTCAGGTGTCTCATCTCAACAACTAATTGCAAATGGGAATCTGTTAGAGTGAAAACAATGATTAAATATTTTCATTAATTTACACCGGATACAAATGTCACTTCTTATATGCGCATATAAAAGTGTGAGTGTGTGTCGTGTGTGTCTGCATTTGCGTGCGTCTGTTTGTGTCCGTGTGTGTGTGGGTGTGTGTTGTTTCATTTAAAAAAAGTGTGATTTGCTATACTTCCTCTTTCTTTGATGTGCCATTTTTCTATTCTAGACTGATCACTTTTTAGAAAGAAGATGCAAGACTATGTTCGATCACTTCTAGTGTTCTTTTGTTCCACATTATTGCTCAGCTCAATACCAGTCTAAAACTGCTATACTGTACATCATCAGAAACATCACAGCCATGAACCCAGAAGATGACCTCACTACACTCTCAGAAATAAAGAAACTGTTCTTCAAGGATCAAGTTCCCAAATGTAGCTTGAAAGTCTCTTTGGGTACAAATCAGTGCATTTTCCAAGCCAAAAAGTACAAAGTAGTTATTAATAGCTAGGGTTCAGTTTTGTACCTATAAAATACCACTCCAACGACAAGCATTTGTACCTTTCTTGGCCCTTTTTCTACCTTTATTGCTGAGATTGTACTGGAATAAAACATGAACTAATGTCTTACTGTCAATTAAAATCCCTGCTGGGGAAAAAAAACTGCTGGTAGTGTAGGGGAAAATTCACAGAACGAAAGATCTCCCTCCTAAAAGCATGATAACCAATCACAAGTCAAAATCAGACTCCACCTTAGTGAGCAGGCTGGTTCCTCCAAAACTCTCGACGATGTGTGCTAAAAGTTTATCAATATATCTGTATTAAAATATGATATGTACCCTGCATAGTTTCAAACTGATTAACTGCTAAATTGTGCTAGGATTACAGTGAGCCCAGCCAGCTGGCAGGGGGGGGCCCCGTCTTGAACTGTGTAGACCAAACTGTCAAGGACACAGATATGACTGTACAGCTGATTTCTCCAGGACTCTCGATGTTTTATGCCAGGAGTGTATCTATTTGACCTAGAACATTAATTATAGCTGAGCTTATGAAAACGCAAGAAACCACAGTGAAAACTGTCGAAATGAGAGCAAAGAATGCTACGTACATTTACTCCCTTAGAAGAGAATAATTAATCAAATGTTTAGTATGTCTGTAGATTAGAAAAGTATATTAGAAGTGAATATTAATGAAATGTTTAGTTTGTATATTTTCAATGATTACTGCTGCTTAGTTCGTCTTATAAAAGCGAAAGATACAGAGTGACGTGTATGGATGACGTGTTAGAGGGAGGGCATCCAGAACTTTATGAGGTCTGGTAGTTTGCCAAGAGCAGGTGCGGGGTGAAGTGAGGACACGTAGTTGGCAGAATGCCCTGAACTTTGTACAGAGTTGGCAGAGCATAAGGACCATTGGCAATTTGCCACAATGACGTTGTGGGAGGAGCGTTGGGAGGAGTTACGATAAGAAAAGTGTGGGTGATTTGCCAGAATGCGGTTTGAGGAGGAGTTGTAGGTGGAGTAACTGTGTATAAAATGGGTGTACAAATGCCAGTCGGGGTTCAGTTCTGGAGAGCTGATCCGGCTTTATGCACGTCTGCTAATAAAGTCTGATTTTCCTGAAGATCTTGCTGCCTGGTGTCGTCTTTTCCCTCGCGAAGATGTTTTTCGACAAATTGAAGATTTGGACTCTGTCGTTTCCTAGACACGACAGTAGCTGGTTTACCAGTTCAGACCAGCTCAAGCTATGTTTTGAAACAGCTGATATCTGATCATTTCAAGCTGGTCATAGCTGGGTTCACCAGGGATCACTTAAACAGGAATCCACACACCAGACATCAAACATATTGACAGATCAAACAAATAAAGTCCTTGATGTAGTCATCTCTTCTGGGGAAACTTGTACAAGTTTCCATTGAGATTGGGCAACTGCTAAACCGAACCTCAGATAAACTTCCTGCGAGACACAGTCATGTTGAAGTGATACAGAACAAATTATTGCAAAGCAAAAAGCAGAAATGAAAGCAGAATATTTTAGTGTCAAACTAACAATTAGAATTAAATGACAACAAAGTCCATGCATTTTTATTGCATTATGCAGAAGCACAATCCAGACAAAACTACTCAAACATAGCTACAGTACTTAATGCTGACACTTTGACACTAATTTCAGAACCTTGAGGTAATTTCTCAAAACTGTCGACAAAACTAAAAATAGATATTTAGACACATTTTTCAGAACTCGAAAAACCTTTTTCAATTGCTTGGATACAATACACAAAAACCAAAAATCATTTGTATCCTACTTCTCAAAATGATAAGTAACTGTAAGATTACTCCTCAACCGTTGGAACAGAATCAATTTTACTACATTATCATTCAATGTAATACTGCACCACCATCTTTTGTCACAGGGGCTTTCAACCTTTTTTGACACGCACGTTTGAGCTGGTGGTCAAGTGACTGATGATTGAGTTTGCAGAGTGTTAAGAGCAAGAGTTAGGATGTGTATCCACCTGCAACAACATAGTGACAACATGGAGCAGTCAGATGATCCATGTTAGAATAGAGATCAAGCAGTGAGAGGAGGAGGAAGAGGAGGAGGAGGTGATCAAGTACTCCTTCAGAGAGGTGGCTTTTCTCATCTTAGAGGTGGGGGGGGGGTTGTCCTGGTAGAGGACATGTAGGGGAAAATTCACAGAACGAAAGATCTCTCTCCTAAAAGCATGATAACCAATCACAAGTCAAAATCAGACTCCGCCTTAGTGAGCAGGCTGGTTCCTCCAAAACTCTCGACGATGTGTGCTAAAAGCTTATCAATATATCTGTATTAAAGTATGATATGTACCCTGTATAGTTTCAAACTGATTAACTGCTAAATTGTGCTAGGATTACACAGTGAGCCCAGCCAGCTGGCAGGGGGGGGGCTGTCTTGAACTGTGTAGACCAAACTGTCAAGGACACGGGCAGAGCAAGATATGACTATACAGCTGATTTCTCCGGGACTCTCGATGTTTTATGCCAGGAGTGTATCTATTTGACCTAGAACATTAATTATAGCTGAGCTTATGAAAACGCAAGAAACCACAGTGAAAACTGTTGAAATGAGAGCAAAGAATGCTACGTACATTTATTCCCTTAGAAGAGAATAATTAATCAAATGTTTAGTATGTCTGTATATTAGAAAAGTATATTAGAAGTGAATATTAATGAAATGTTTAGTTTGTCTGTATATTTTCAATGATTACTGCTGCTTAGTTTGTCTTATAAAAGCGAAAGATACAGAGTGACGTGTATGGATGACGTGTTAGAGGGAGGGCATCCAGAACTTTATGAGGTCTGGTAGTTTGCCAAGAGCAGGTGCGGGGTGAAGTGAGGACACGTAGTTGGCAGAATGCCCTGAACTTTGTACAGAGTTGGCAGAGCATAAGGACCGTTGGCAATTTGCCACAATGACGTTGTGGGAGGAGCGTTGGGAGGAGTTACGATAAGAAAAGTGTGGGTGATTTGCCAGAATGAGGTTTGAGGAGGAGTTGTAGGTGGAGTAACTGTGTATAAAATGGGTGTACAAATGCCAGTCGGGGTTCAGTTCTGGAGAGCTGATCCGGCTTTATGCACGTCTGCTAATAAAGTCTGATTTTCCTGAAGATCTTGCTGCCTGGTGTCGTCTTTTCCCTCGCGAAGATGTTTTTCGACAAATTGAAGATTTGGACTCTGTCGTTTCCTAGACACGACAGACAGTGTCTATCACTGCAGTTCAGGATTTTTTTCCCACTTTGTACCAATAATTTTGTTTTATATTAGCTAAAAATGTACTTCATACAACTCTCTGCACCAACATGCAGCTTGTCAGTTAATTTCATTCACAAAATTGATCAACTACCAAACCACTGCGAACATGTCTCAAAAGAAATGCACCAGCACAAGAATTTTTTGTGTCAATCATCACAATGATCTAAAAAACATTAACAACCAGTGGCATTACAGTCGATGCACTATTTTCTGTGAGTGATTTTCTAATTGGACTGTAGAAATGTATAGTGTTTGGTGGTTTAGAGTTTTTGTAAAAGCAATGAAAAAATAATTCAGTTTGGTCCACATACAGTGCTCTTGTGCTGTCAAACTGTCAAAAGTTCTAAAAAAGTTGTCAAATAAAAAGTAACTTAAATAAAGTTCAAAGTATTAATATTGCACATGTGTCATGTGGGAAGAACCAACATGATATGATAAACACAATTATCCTTACAGTGGCTATTTTTGAATGTGCATTGTCTCAAATGTATCTCCCTCACCCCCTCAATGCCTCATTCATTCACTCTTTCACAGAACCTTACCTGCCTCTCTGACTGGGACCAGCAAGGTCGGTGGTTTGGTCTCCGGTGTAGCCACAATAATATTCACACAGTTGTTGCACCCTTGAGCAGGGCCCTTAATCAGGGGGGATTGTCTCCCGCTTAATCTAGTCAACTGTAAGTAGACTAGAGGGGGCGTAGACGTTTTTTTGATTTACACAGTTTTATAGAATTATGAACAATCTTTTGGTTTAGTTGTTATGATCTATATTTTACAATGTGTCTTTCAGATGGAAAAATTAACTCATCTCAGTGACATATTTTAATTACACTGGTATGCAGCATATTACAAAGCTTATATAATGGTTCTTGAAAAAGATAAGGCATTAACATCACATTTTAGGCCTTACACAATAATAATGACTTATTTCTGATGAATATTTCTTGTTTTTGAAATAGAATGCAAATTAACAGGTGAAAATAGAAGGAATTGGCCAAAACAATATCCTGAAACCCAATACAAGACATTATGTGTAATGTAACATGACAGGACATTTCTTTTTTTTAGCAGAGTGAGATACTCACAGAGGACACACAGGACTATTGAGGCAGCCAATAAGAGAGCACACAGCAGCCCCAGACACACTGCAGCCAGCCTGTAGGGGTGGGAGCTTTGGCCACCTGTCTCTGTGGCCACAAGAAAAACAGCAGAATGAGACAATCCTGTAATCCGGCTAATAATGTGGCCTTCTCTGTCAGTTTTACAGTTTATTTTCACTGCAGAGAGAATATTAATTTGCCTTTCGTATACTGTACCATAGCCCTGAAAATGGACTCAAGCACACAGTCTCTGTTACTCTATTCTGGGACATCAACAGCAGCTTCTTAATAGACAGCAGAAGAGTTTCATTGGTAGGCTGATAGCACCACCAATCGGAGACGTTTTGAAACCATCTCAATTTCGGTTATGCCATTCATCACATTTTGTGACAAATCTCTTCAAGTGTTCTTACCTGTGTGCTGAGCTCTTGAGCTGTTGAGTGTGGTGTGGCCCAGAGTGCTGTATACATCTTGCTGTGTGGAGGCCAGTTCAGTGTATATACCCTCTGAATCTCTGGAGACTGTAGATGCTGCCATTGCTGAAAACTGCTGCTAATGGTCTTTCTTTCTTTCTTTCTTTTTTATATTATGTGTCACTGTGGACTGTGGTACATGAGGAAGTTTGGTTTGAGGTATTACAACATTGTTGCTAGCAGTCCGCTTCCTTTCCATGCAGAATATGTGTGTGTACAATGTGTGTATGATTAGGCCAACCTAGGAGCTGAAGACACAGGTAAGAACAGCAGCTCATCATTGAGTATGACATGACTCATGTGGTTCATTTAGGAGTCTCTACGAGGGGAACCACATGTGCTGGTCATTCAGGCGTATGGTGTAATGGTATACAGAGCACACATGTATGCAATGTAATGATGAAGCAGAAACCACAAAAACACAATTTACACAGACCTCCAACAACATTGATTTTTGAATGCTTCATTTTTGTCTAAATATGTTTATTTACAGATGAGCCAAAGCAAAAAAGCAAAAATGAAGGGCAAATGATTGAATTTATACCATGATTGAGTCACATACCTAACCATTTTGTGGGTACATGTGGCCAAAAAGGCTTTGTGTCACAGCCCTTGTTTAGAGAGCTACATCTAAGCACGTTTTAGTGACATACTCATTTTTAAAAGTACCAAAAGTTATTTTTATTAGCAGATGCTTTGACACAATGCGCTCATAACACAGCCACTTTTGTAGCAGGGGAATTGCTGTTGTTTACTACAGTAAACTTATGGTGCTAATAAGGATTTGTGATTATTTATACATATGTCCATATTCACAGAACTAATAACGTTATGGCTGAAAATACCATGCATGTAATTTGTACAGAAATTTCGCTGCATTTAATAAAGATTAGTCTCACAGGCACATTTCTAGTTGAAATAGCAGTATGTATACTACATGTATTCCCAACAGTAGCACTCACCTCTTGCTCTGCATATTGGTCCCTGCTAAATGCCACGTAATGGTCCCCAAAATTACAAATAATTTGCATGCAAGAATGTTACATTGGGGATCACAGCATTTCTCTCACTGAACCAATTCCATTTAAGTAGCTTAGTTGTACATTATTTCACTGAATTTCAGTTAATCTTAGAATACACAAATTCATATCCAAGTTTAATGACATAACTTTTCTTTCAAATTTGATTCATAACCACAGGTTTCAGAGGAATAGAGTGCAAACAAATATATTATCAAGATGACAGGATTTCTCTCCAGGCACTGAGCGCTTTGATGACACACCACTCAAACACTGGCGCAGTTCTGCTTATTTTGATATTTTCAGCAGAGGAAAAGGTTAAAACTGTCGTGGTACAAAAATGGATTTCCAATTCGGCATCAATTTTACATCATTGGCAATTAAAGGAGCAGAGCATCAGTCTCACAGATGAAGCGGGCGATCAAATGGCAGCCTGAGTCCATCCATAGATTCTCACCAGGGTAAGTAACTGCACAATCTGCGGGTCTGTATGTGTTTATGTCCCTTTGTACCTGGAAACGATTATCTGGTTCTCCACTGCTCCAGTAGCTGTAATAGAGTCAGAGAGACTGAATGAGACAGAAGCCCTGCTTCTCTCCTGTTTCCTACAGAGACACAGTGACTCCTGCACATTCTCTGTCTATTACAGGCTATGATAGTGCACTGTTTGACACTGCAGACCCTGAATAAATCAAGGAGAGTTTAGAGAGTGAAAATGTATCCTGTTTGAAGATAAATCTGAATTGCACTGAAAACATTCAAATCATCCTCATCATACAAACTGTACAATATTATAGATGAAGAGGGTAAAGTTCACACATTCACAATAAATAATGAACAGAAATAACACAAACCAAGGACCAACTATCAGCAGAGGAACATTCATATTTCTGATCTGTTCAGAAGTTGTTTCAAATTATGCAGCTTTGTGTCTGTCTGTATATTTATGCCCAGTACTGTGTGTGCAAGGAATCTTACCTTTTCTGCAGGAGGGTTCCATCCACCCAGAGCCAGGTGCCCTCTGTTCCTAAGTCACTCAGTCCAATCCAGTTCAAATCTTGTCTGTATTTGGTGATGAACTCCTGAACACAGACACACAATGACTCTCACTGCTCACTCTGCTGACAGAGACACTGAGAGACACACAGTCCTGTAAGATTTAACTCATTGTAAGACAATTTTATACTGGTCACAAACCTATCCCCTGTCCCCACAACTATCTCTTGTCCCCATACCATTTGACCCCACAATAAAGTGCACACACTTGTCTGCCGCTCAATACACACAGTAACCTGACTAGAGGCCTTTGTTCATTAGCACCAGCTCATTGGTCAGTTTGAATGCAAACATCTGGAGGTGATTGGTCAGAAAGGTTGGTTTAGTTTAAAATAAGTTGATTTTGTTAACGATTGGGTGTTAGATACTGAGCAGCAGCATGAGCCACACCACACTGATAAACAAACTTCACTCAAAGTAATCATCCTGAATATTGATCAGATTGTAAGAAGCAACATGATATGAGAATCACAATTGTCTTTAAGAAGGCTGTAGTATGTAGAAGTATGAATTCATGTCAAATTTCTCTCCCCTACCTACTCACTGCCTCATCCATTCACTCTTTCACAGAACCTTACCTGCTCCTCGTCACTCTCTATAATCACCAGGTCAGCTCCCCGTCTTAAGCAGTCACTGTGACTGTCCTTCCAGCTCTTCCTCTCAGTGGAGAAGTAGTAACACTTGGAAGAAAACTGCTTCCAGCCCTCTGGACAGGGCTTGCACACTCTCTCTGTACATGAAGAACAGGCAACAGCTTCTGTGAATTATCTTTACACTGAGCAACAGAATTAAAGTAAAAGACTAAAAGCTCTTCTGCAGATAACCAACAGAGGAACACCACTCACTCTGTGAATTGTCTCTGGGACAGTACTGCTCCATAAAGGGGAGTTTCTTCAATACTGCACTGTATTGTCTCTGTAGCTGGTCCTTGTCCCTGTTCAAGGTGCTGCTATTGGCTCTGAGCTCCTCCTGGCCTCTCTCCAGCATTGAATATTTCTGAAACAGGCTTGTATCTAATAGACAAGGGCAAAATGCATTCCTTCGAAACAAATCTGTGAATTTTACCATATTTCAACACTGTTCACTATGATACTGACAACTGCATCATATATCTTTACAGTTAATTAGCTGAGACCTTTTATCCAAAGTGACTTACAGTTGATTAGACAAAGCAGAGCACAATCTGCCCTGGAGCAATGTGGGCTTAACGACTTAGCCCAAGGACCCAACAGCTGTGCCAATCTTATTGCGGCTACTCTGGGGCTTGAACCACCAACCTTCCAGGTCCCAGTCATGTGCCTTAACCACAAGGCTACCGGCTGCCCCATGTTGACCAAGATATTAATTTACAATATGTAGTTACAAAAAAAGAGAAGCCATGTATTTATGTACAGAGTGTTAGAACATTATAAGCAATGTTTTTGTTTATTTAGGCTCTGTAATGATATTTCTGTATATATTTAACAATGGGCATTTCAGGATGCAGAATGTCAATGACACTTATGTCAATCACACTGACAAACAATGTAGTCATACACATTTAAAAACAAAATATGATAAACATTGATCATGGCATCAACATCTCATTTTAGATCCTCAATAATAACTTCCTTATTTATATTTTATTTTATGTCAAAATTTCTTCTTTATTTCTCTTTAGACAAAGATTATTGGGAAAAAACACCTGTGAAATTTTGATGAACATACATCACCTAGTATAATGGCCAAGGCATTCTGCCTGGGTGAAAAAAATGTTTTTCATCAGGGTCATAAAAAATAGGTGGCAGACAGTATATACAGTCACTGAGCACTTTATTAGGAACACCTACTTACTCGTGCCATTATCAAATCAACCAACTGTGTGGCAGCTGTACCATGCATAAAATCATGCAGATACAGGTCAGGAGCTGCAGTTAATAATCACATCACCCAACAGACTGGGGAAACAATGTGATCTCAGTGCCCACAGCAGAAGACCAATGAGTCTAAAAAATTAGTCTCATACATACCTAATAAAGTGCTCTCTAAGGGTATATGCCAAACCTTTCCACATGTATTTCCAAACTGATAGATGCACATTCTATTCTATAGCAGGAGCTAGTGTTAATATGCATTGGTCATTCATTTGCTTTGTTCTAGCCCATTTAAAAAAGGCCTTTTATCTTTTTTAAATCCTGATGCCCTCTGAACAAGCTACAGCAAATTGCCTAAAAATGGCATTGTACCAGGATTAGAATAAAGTGACACAGACAGTGTGAGATACTCACAGAAGACACCCAGGACTATTGTGGCAGCCAATAAGAGAGCACACAGCAGCCCCAGACACACTGCAGCCAGCCTGTAGGGGTGGGAGCTTTGTTCCCTTTTCTCTGTGGTCAAGAACAGACAATTTAAGCAGAATGCAATTTTTTTTTTTAAACCAAACATCTCCTGGTAAATTCAAGATTTGCGAAAGAGGGTGAAAACTCACTACTGCAAGCACTACTATTACCACAGTGCAAGCCACAAAAACAAAAAGAAGAACACCCAAACAATAGCTTGCGGCCCTAAAATGCACATAGAGGCTCTGAAGTACCACACACATACAAAAATTCAAACTAATTATCCAACTAACAATGTTAATGTTAAGCTAAGTTAACATTTAAAATGAAAAAAAATTCAACAAAACTTACTGAACCAAACAGCAAATGACTGGTGCTAAATCAAGTCTGCAGCAAACAGTGATGATGCATTTCTGTCATGTTTTTGTTTGTGTTCTGTACTTGCACTTCAGAGGGGCTTACTGACCTGCTGAACCACAGAGGGTCTGACTGACCTGCTGAATCACAGAGGGGCTTACTGACCTGCTGAACCACAGTGGGGCTTACTGACCTGCTGAATCACAGAGGGGCTTACTGACCTGCTGAATCACAGAGAGGCTTACTGACCTGCTGAACCACAGTGGGGCTTACTGACCTGCTGAACCACAGTGGGGCTTACTGACCTGCTGAACCACAGAGGGGCTTACTGACCTGCTGAATCACAGTGGGGCTTACTGACCTGCTGAACCACAGTGGGGCTTACTGACCTGCTGAACCACAGAGGGGCTTACTGACCTGCTGAATCACAGAGGGGCTTACTGGCCTTCTGAACCACAGTGGGGCTTACTGACCTGCTGAATCACAGTGGGGCTTACTGACCTGCTGAACCACAGAGGGGCTTACTGGCCGTCTGAACCACAGTGGGGCTTACTGGCCTTCTGAAACACAGTGGGGCTTACTGACCTGCTGAACCACAGAGGGTCTTACTGACCTGCTGAACCACAGAGGGAATTACTGACCTGCTGAACCACAGAGGGGCTTACTGACCTGCTGAACCACAGTGGGGATTACTGACCTGCTGAACTACAGAGGGGCTTACTGACCTGCTGAACCACAGTGGGGCTTACTGACCTGCTGAACCACAGAGGGGCTTACTGACCTGCTGAATCACAGTTGGGCTTACTGACCTGCTGAACCACAGTGGGGATTACTGGCCTTCTGAGCCACAGAGGGGCTTACTGGCCTTCTGAACCACAGTGGGGCTTACTGACCTGCTGAATCACAGTGGGGCTTACTGACCTGCTGAACCACAAAGGGGCTTACTGACCTGCTGAGCCACAGAGGGGCTTACTGGCTGTCTGAACCACAGTGGGGCTTACTGGCCTTCTGAAACACAGTGGGGCTTACTGTCCTGCTGAACCACAGAGGGTCTTACTGACCTGCTGAACCACAGAGGGAATTACTGACCTGCTGAACCACAGAGGGGCTTACTGACCTGCTGAACCACAGTGGGGATTACTGACCTGCTGAACCACAGAGGGGCTTACTGACCTGCTGAGCCACAGAGGGGCTTACTGGCCTTCTGAGCCACAGAGGGGCTTACTGGCCTTCTGAGCCACAGAGGGGCTTACTGACCTGCTGAACCACAGAGGGGCTTACTGACCTGCGGAGCCACAGTGGGACTTACTGACCTGCTGAACCACAGAGGGGCTTACTGACCTGCGGAGCCACAGTGGGACACTGTGCAGGAGGAGGTATGGTTGGTAGGTTTCACCTCAGAATAGGTTACATCTTCATCATGAGTTACTGAGAGAGAACGGGGGCGGGGGTCAGTAATCTCATTTCTTAATTCATTCGGGTCATTCAAGTTCCTCTCCAATATAGTTTATACACACTCACCGAGATCTTTATTAGGAACACTTTTACTTCATTACACCCAATTATTCATACAGTTATCTAATCAGCCAATTGTGTGGCAGCAGTGCAATGCATACAATCGTGTAGATACAGGTCAGGAGCTTCAGTTAATAATCACATCAACCATCAGACTAATTGTTGGTGGCAGACAGGGTGGTTTGAGTATCTCAGAAACTGCTGATCTCCTGGGATTTTCATGCACATTAGTCTCTAGAGTTTGCAAAGAATGGTCAAAGCTGACAGGAAGGTGACAGTAATGCAAATAACAGTGGTATGCAGAAGAGCAGTTCTGAACACACCCATCTCTCTAAGTGGATAGGCTACAGCAGTTGAAGTCTAAAGACTAAGTCTAATGAATACCTAATAAAGTGCTAGGTGAGTGTATATAGTGTGTGTGTGTGTGTGTGTGTGTGTGTGTGTGCGTGTGTGTGTGCGCGTGTGTGTGCGTGAGCCCATGTGTGTGGGAGTGTGGGTCAACATTGCCAATGAACAGTCATCACTAGTTAAGACATTTCCTGTTGAATGATGCATCACAGACAACACGGCTTGTGTGTCTTCTAATACGTATATGTAATGTCCTGCACTGTGGCCATTTTCCGTGTTAAATCTAAATCTTTACATTTGAAATTAAAAATTTATGGAAGACAGCATTAAAATGTATAGGAGAGAAAGACAGAAGCAAGGGAAGGAAAAAAAGGAACATAAAATCTTTTGTTTCTATTTTCAAAATAGAACCGAGTAGGCAGGGGTGTGGCTCATCCTGTTAAGGCACACAGTAGTGCTGCTCAAAAACATTAAAATACAGAAATATCTTTATTAATAAAGAGGCATATTTGAATATATTCTGAGTAAGAATGGCACTGCCAACGGCTTGTACCCTCATACCTGTTTGGTCTGAAACCAGCAAACCAGAAAATTGCGGATACCTATTGAGCACCGTGACATTGCCTGACCACTAACAGAACAAGAGATAATTAATGACAATGTGCCCACATATTCGCTAAAAGAGAGAGATTGAAGATTACTTGATAGAAAATGCAACGTTAACGATATGTTAACGATGACATAACAGGTTGTACAGAATTCAGCGACTCACCTGCAGGCTCCTGCTTCAAGTTCTTCTTGAATTTTACCGATGAATAAAGCACACCCTCACCCATTGGGGCGAAGAAAGACCCTGAACCACGGAGAGCAGAGAGAGAAAGAGCAAGGGAGGACAGGAGAATCAGAACAGCAGAAAAAAGGAAGTAAAACAGTAGGTGGTTTATACAGTGTTAGCTGCAGATATTCTCTCTCTCCCTCTCTCCCTCCCCGTGTACTTAAACCTTAAAGTTAATTTAGAAACCCTTCCTCTGTCAACAGTTTATATTTAACCCTAGAATCCTCCTAAGCATCCAAGGGTTGCTTGAAGAACCTTCTTCAATGAAGTTGTTATTTCTGGGATGTATTCAAAGCATTGAATTCATTGTATGTACTCTCATTTGTTTTATATATTCAAAACAATACAGTTTCTAATGCAAATGGTGGGCATTTACTATATAGAGCCTTTATCCAAAGCACTGTACAATTGAGGCTTTGCATTCCCCCATTCACCCAGCCTTGTCTTGCTCAGGGACACACGCAGGGCGGGATCAAACCGGCAACCCTCCGAATGCCAGACGACCGTTCCTACCTCCTGAACTAATGTGATCTCGTAATGTTGTTATTATTATGATTATTATGATTAGTATTATTATAACAGATTCCTCTAGGCACCTGTGTGGCAAACTGAAGAGCCCCTAAAGGTTCCTCCAGGAACATTTCACTTTAATTAATTCATTCATTATCCTAACCTGCTAATCCTGAACAGGGTCGCAGGGGGGCTGGAGCCTATCCCAGCATACATTGGGCGAAAAGGCAGGAATACACCCTGGACAGGTCACTAGTCCATCGTAGGGCACACACATAATTCACTCACACACTCATACCTATGGGCAATTTAGACTCTCCAATCAGCCTAACCTGCATGTCTTTGGACTGTGGGAGGAAACCAGAGTACCCGGAGGAAACCCACGCAGACACGAGGAGAACATGCAAACTCTGCATGTTCGAACCCAGGACGTCCTTGCTGTGAGGCGGCAGTGCTACCCACGGCACCATCCGTGCCGCCCTCTGTTGATTTGAAATAAATGAAAAGAAATGTGACAATGTGTTTGCTTCACATTGGTGTAGTGTTACAGTGGAAGAGGACAAAAAATGATGTGACAGCGTTTCACAGGAATCCTACTTCGCCTTCACTTGATTTACAAAATGCTTAGAGCCAGAATGGCAGATTGTCACCAATTACCTGTATGGCTTTATCACTGATGTGCACTGATAACATATTCTCTTAATTTTCTCTTAAATATTCTCAAATACATAATGGTGGATTGTCACCTTCCATATTGTCATTGTAACACTTGGTCATTCACAATTTCACAGTTATCTGCACGATCGGTGCGTACTTGAAAGCTACAGTAACAGTCACTGTGACCTGCCTCCGCAGGAGCCCAAAAACTGAGCCATAATGAAAGACTAAAGGAACTTATTGGTCAAAACTTTAAAACGTTATTATTTTGAGCCAATTTTTCGACACTGTATTTTTTGATTTTCCATGGGCCCCCCTGACTGCTTCATGGTCCCCCTGGGCCTCTTCAGTCAAAAAATCCCACAATTCTTTAATATCACTTTTTTATCAATTTCAAACCAGTTCCAGCAATAATAGTTAGAGTCATTTATTTATATTACTTTATTATTCCAAAATCAGGACACATATTTAAATTATGAAAATAAAACAACATTTAAAAGCTGGTTGTTTTTAATAGACTAAACTTTTTAAAATCATTTTTATGATTATGATTAACTTCTACAAATTTTTATCAGTCCACGATTCAGTGAGGGATCATTACAAACATGTCCAGTAAGTGAGAACATCGGTGGGGTGTCTGATTGGAGGGCTGTAGTGTAGCTGGGGCCCCTGATTGGAGGGCTGTAGTGTAGCTGGGGCCCCTGATTGGAGGGTTAGATTGGAGTCCAATGGTCTGGGAGCCTGGCACTTAACCCAAATGTTTTGCAGTGCTGCCGTTGTACTATTAAGAAAAGCACTCCAACTGAATTACTTTGGTCAAATTAACCAGTTGTATTAAAGGATTGTGTGTAAAAATGCAATCTGTGTAAGATTGTCTGGATAAGAGTGTCTCAATGCAAACATGTGCATGCATTTGGGAAGCACAAATCTATATCACAGTATTTCACACAACACTATTTCACAACATGGAAATGGATTCTGTGTCTCTATGCCAGTCTCTGTTTTGTTCCCTTTAAGGCCTCACCTCTCAAACATAGGTACAGTTCTGGCCTGGTCATAACGTTTTGATATTTTCAGCATCTTTGGAAAATGAGGAAAATGATTACATATGTTCTTGAACAAAATTTCCCAGATTTCCCACTTGGCATCAAAGGAAGTGGTTTTTTAAAGCAGCAGAGCGTCAGTCTCGCAGATGAACCTGCGGTACGAGTAGCAGTGCGTGTCCATCCATGCACTCTCACCGGGCACAGTCACCACACAGTCTGCATCCTGGTACTGCGTGCGACTGTCAAACCAGAAATGGTCGTCCGGCTGTCCGTTCCTCCAGAACCTGTAAGATAAGCACAGAGACACAGGCTGCCGGGCGGCTCATTGGGCTAAGGCAGGTGCATGGATGAGCCCCACAGTCATGGACCAAATCCAGATCATGCCCGTGCTGATTGTGGCTGGTAGCACCATAGGGCAACGCACAGTTGGCAATTGTATCACCCTATGGAGCTACCAGCATGGGAGGGTTCAGTGTATAGTACCTCCCGCTGGTTCATTTTGCCCCTATGGACTGCATGTCAAAGCGGAATATGAAATGTCTTCGTCCGACGGTGGTGTGAAGGAGCAAGTCGGCAACATCACTTGTTTCAGCGGACGTATTTAATTCAACAGAAGCAGTGTGGGATCGTGCCTGAACATGACTGCTCAGTGAACATTTCAAATTAGGATGGGAACCTAACTCTGACCCCCGACGTAGCCAGGGAGCAATGTTTTAGGGCAAATTTGCAACGGAAAAATTAATGTCGTTTTTTATAATTTATGGTGGCTGTGTGAGATATTTGCTTCATTCTATGTTTACTTTTACTTTCAAATTCATCCACATTACTTCCTGTACAGGTTGGCTTTCTAAGCTATAAAGGACATGCTGTTGTGCTGTTTGGAGGCCTATTTTTAGACATTATTTTCACACACAGGGAAACACAGTTCGGCTACACTTTATAAACTGTTTTACACCTGCTTGTGCTCTACATTTGGTGCAAACAGCAGTTTCTTATGGGAAAATAGTGAGCGATTATTTAGCTTACAAGGATCATTATAAATCAGAATATTCTAATAGACGCCTCCCATGTACAGTAAAAGTTATATATAAGATATTACGTGTTCAATGATAACTGGTAGCGTCATAACAGGGGCGATAGAGCAGTCATCTAGCACTCAGACAGTTGCGGCTCGATCCCTCGCCCTGGTCGTGTCAAAGTGTCCGGGAGCAAGACACCTAACGCCCAATTGCTCCTGATGAGCTCATTGGTACCTTGCATGGCAGCCTTTCCCTGTTGGTGTGAAAGCGCTGTGTAAATCCAGTCCATTTACCACCCTCTGGTGGCCATTTAACATCATTATTTACACTTACACCTCACAAGATAATAGTTGCTTTTTAATTTAGTTGTATGTGATATGGAGGTGCTGGAGTTTATTCAGTTTCTCCACTGTCTAAATATGTATGCCCAGTAGTGTGCATGAAAGGACTCTTACCCTCTCTGCAGGGGGCTTCCATCCACCCAGAGCCAGGTGCCCTCTGTTTCTGAGTCACTCAGTCCAATCCAGTTATAATCTCGTGTGTATTTGGTGATGAACTCCTGAACACAGACAGAACTCACTGATCACCCTGCTAATAGAGACATCGAGAGACTCACGGTCCACACCAACACAATCTGGATCTGTCAGTTACTGAGCAACGGTGTGGGCCACACCACACTGATAAATGAACTGCACCCTATTTCGACGCAAAAACACACCTTTTCAAACCTTTTCCCACCTCCTGATATCCCCCCCCCCCCTTTCCGATATCCCTATCCCTCTTGTCTAGCACCCCAAAAAAATATATTAAAAAAATAAAAATTGCACTTATGATGACTGTATGTTTAGAAAAGCACTTCACGTGTATTTTACTAGTTATGGATGTGTTGCTTTAACTTGTGGAAGTACCTATGCACTTGTAAATCGCTTTGGATTAAAAGCGTCTGCCAAATGACTAAAATGTAAATGTAAAGGTAACACGACCGAACACACAATAGGCTGCATACATTTATGTTTTTTGTAAAATGTGTTCTGTCCTACCTATTATGGTAAGCCATTTAATTATTTAAACTGTTCTATCACTTTATTCCATTCATCATGCAAATAAAAATGATCTCTTGATCACGTCACAATTCTGGTGTGTATGCATGATAATTTATTCACTGTTGACACTTGCTGTTCACAAACTGACACACAGCCTCTTGATAACAGCATCCTTGATATCAACAAGGAGTTTGTTTTCATGTCTTCACACTGATCAATGAGATTAAAAATCATAACGTAATTTTACTGAAACCTCAACATTACCGTGGCTAGTGGACGGACTTTACTTTCTCATACACAGAAAATGGTAAATGGTTGGCATTTATATTGCGCCTTTATTCAAAGAGCTGTACAATTGATGCTTCTCATTCACCCATTCATACACACACTCACACACACTCACACACCGACGGCGATTGGCTGCCATGCAAGGCGCCGACCAGCTCGTCAGGAGCTTTTGGGGGTTAGATATCTTGCTCAGGGACACTTCGACACAGCCCGGGCGGGGGATCGGACAGGAAACCCTCCAACTGGCAGACGACTGCTCTTACTGCCTCATCCATGTCGCCCCCACCCATTCACATTCACTCACAGTCACATTCATACAATATCTTACCTGCTCCTCTTCACTCTTTATTACCACCAGGTCAGCTCCCTGCTTAATGCAGTCACTGCGACCCTCCATCCAGCTCTTCCTCTCCGTGGAGAAGTAGTAACACTTGGAGTAGAACTGCTCCCAGCCCTGTGGACAGGGCTTGCACACTCTCTCTGTACAGGAAGAACACACGTTTCTGACCAATCGAGATGTATGGCAGACAAGAAAATTTGAGACAATAAATCACGTGAACGAGTGCACCGGAAAGAGGTCTCCCCCAGTTCTCTCTGTGTTATGTAATTAAGGCAAGAAGAGCACAACTCACTCTGTAAGCTGAGGGGACAGTACTGATCCAGGAAGGGGGATTTCGCCAACACGGCATCAAAGTCCCTCTGTAGCTGCTCCTTGTGTTTCATGTTCTCCAACACAACCATAAAGGTACGGTTCCATCGCTGAAACATGTCCCTCTCTTCTTCCAGTAGTTGCTGCAGTGTCTTCCTTTCCTCCTCAACCCTTTTCTTCTCTCTGGTCAGAGTTTGGCATTCTGTCTCTAAGGCGCTGTAGTCCCTCTCTCTCTGTATCTTCTCTTTTGCCAGGACGTTGTAGTCCGTAACCAGTTGTCTCTTATCATTGTCCAGGGTATTGTAGTCTGTCCATACTGTGCTACAGTTTTTCTGCAGCTGAGCATTGACTTCGGTCAGCACCTTGTTTCTTTTCTGCAGCTGAGCCTTGTCCTCGGCCATTTTGTCGTAGTTCTTCTGCAGCTTGTCCTTCTGCTCGGCCATTTTGTTGTAGTTCTTTTGTATCAGGCTTTTCTCCTCGGCCATTTTGTTGTAGTTCTCCTGCTGCTGTCCATTGTCGTCAGTGTGAATGCTGCAGTTGGCCCTGAGCTGTTCCGCAACCCCTTCCTCTATTGTATCGTTCTGACGAAGGGCACCCTCTTCACCGGCACACATGTCTAAAACACAAGGCGCAGTGGGGATTTGAATTGGTGAATTTTATGGTAAAAAAAACTAAGTTCACATTTTAAGATACATTATTACATTTCTCTTACTGTGGATTGCGAATTTTCATGTATCTACTCAAAATGAAAGTAAACACAATGACGGGGTCTTTTACTTTTTCTTTTACTTCATTTTAATTAAACGCATCTTTTCTGTTGCCGATAGTATATAACACAAATTAACTGTCTTCCATATCACAATCTCAGCGCTGTAGAATGTTCAGTTTCATTTACACTCAGTGAGCACTTTATTAGGCTTCATTAGACTTATTTTTCATTCTGCATACCACTGTTGTAATGTGTGCTTATTTGCATTACTGTCATACTGTCTTCATGTCAGCTTTGACCAGTCTGGTCCTTCACTGAGGTCTCTGATTAACAAGGCTTTTTTTCCCACAGAACTGCTGCTCACTGTTTTTCGCACCATTCTTAGATCCCTGTAGATCCCAGTAGATAAGCAGTTTCTGAGATCCCGGGAGATCAGCAGTTTCTGAAACCACCCTGGCACCAACAATCATTCCATGGTCACTTAGCTCACATTTCTTCCCCATTGTGACATTTGGTCTGAAAAACAGCCAAGCCTCTTGACCACGTCTGCATGCAGATTGACAGTTTATATAGTAAATAAAAAAATGTAAACGTTAACTTTAAAATCATAGTTTGGCATGCGTCTAATAAGGACATACACAGATAGGGAGATACTCACAGAGGACACCCAGGACTATTGTGGCAGTCAATAAGAGAGCACACAGCAGCCCCAGACACACTGCAGCCAGCCTGTAGGGGTGGGAGCTTTGTCCCCGTTTCTCTGTCTCTGTAGTCACAAGCATAAGCACGGATAAAACGATTAAACTCGTTGTTATGGCCTGAACGCACATGGATGAGATGCCTGTCAGTATTGCATCACATTACATTAATGGCATTTGGCAGACGCTCTTATCCAGAACGACGTACAGTTGATTAGACTAAGCAGGAGATGATCCTCCCCTGGAGCAATGCAGAGTTAAGGGCCTTGCTCAAGGGCCCAATGGCTGTGCGGATCTTATCGTGGCTACACCAGGATTCGAACCACCGACATTGGGGGCCCCAGTCATGCACCTTAACCACTACACTGCAGGGTCATGTACCTTAACCACTACGCTGCAGGGTCATGTACCTTAACCACTACGCTACAGGGTCATGTACCTTAACCACAACGCTACTGGGTCATGTACCATAACCACTACGCTACAGGGTCATGTACCTTAACCACGACGCTACAGGGTCATGTACCTTAACCACTACGCTACAGGGTCATGTACCTTAACCACTACGCTACAGGGTCATGTACCTTAACCACTACGCTACAGGGTCATGTACCTTAACCACGACGCTACAGGGTCATGTACCTTAACCGCTACACTGCAGGCCGCCCAGTATTAAACTGTGTGTATAGTATGCACTGCAGAACGGGGGTCCATTTCCTCATCATGTAATACTGTATCACGTTATGTACTACGCATAAACCTTGAACACAAAGGCATATGTGTGACAGACCTGATGGGCCACACAGGGAGACAGTGTGGAGGGAGGTACAGTTGGTTTTCACGTCAATATTGGTCACATCTTCACCCTGAGTTACTGAGAGAGGAAGAGCAGAGTTGGCGGTTTGAGGACCATCATATTTGAACTTCCCCTTTCATTAAATTTAGATTCATGAAATTATTATAATGTCATCACAAATGTTTTTGAAGTGCAAAGCCAGGACGGTACATATGCACCCGACTAGAAATTTTCAAAAAAGTAAAGTAATACAATATTTTCAACTACTCTATTATAAAGACCCACATTATGAAAAATATTTGCTTGGTTATTGAAGAACTTGCAAAACATTGCAAGTTACAGTTTTTTTACAAATTACTTCAACCCTAATCACACAAGCTTCTGCTCAATTTTCAAAACCTTAGACACAACATTCAAAATTGTAAGCACTTGTTCGCCTCATTGGATCGAATTCCTCACATTTATTTAGATCGTCCATACAAAAAATACCTATCGATTCACTGTTTAGTTTTTGTGAACAAGAGATTTTTGGTTTATGTATATTGTATCCAAGCTAAAAAGTGTTTAGAGTGAAAAATGTTCTTAAATTATCTGTTTTGAGTTTTGTGTCTACAGTTTTGAAAAATGACCTCAAGGTTCTGAAATTAGAGTCAAAGTGATTGTAACAAACTGTAGTAGAAGACAATGTGCTCCAATCGCTTAGGTCCAAAAGATACCAATTGCATCATCAGCTTCAGAAAAGCAGCCAATTAAATAGCAGCCATTTTGACAGTGAATAATTGCAATAAATGAACTATAATGCAAAGTTTGTACTGTTATGCCTTACGGAACCATACGTTTTATTATTTAGCCAATTTACCTGAACTCATGATATCTTCGTAGACTATGTTAAGTGAAAATAGAGTGCCATCCTATATAATAGAGACCTATCGAGTGCTACACTGCTCGTTCTACTCAGGAGTCGCATTAAACTCACATGGTCTACCTTTCTTTCTGCAAGCCACAGCTTCCTTCAGTTCCTCTAGAGACACTGCGGAATCCAGCTGCTTCGCTTGATCGACTGAAAGAGATGACAAATTCGGTGAATTACGGAAAACTTTTCTTTCCCCAGCGCAATCCATTTTAAAGGCCTCGGAGACCAACGTAGCGCTGCTATTATTAAACCGCGTCCGTGAACCCTGGAGGTCATGGGCAGCTTGAGTTTTAAAGCCATTTGCCACTCAATGTTTACTTACCGGCAGCGTCATGGCAGAAGTTCTTCTTGAACTTCACAGGTAAGTATAGCAGGCCCTTCGACATGGCAGAGAGCGGTGTAAAAGACAAGACGCACGCACAACGTGAGCAATGAAAGCCAGACAAGAATGAAAGGGGAATGAGCTGGGAAATTGAATGATTCTGACAAAAAAAGTCTGCTCCCAGACACACAGTGACCCACCCACACCCACACACACACACACACACACACATATAAACACACACACGCACATACACATACACACACACACACACACACACAGACACAGACCCATCCACGAATAATACATGTCAGACGTAAAAACATGCACTCTTTTCCACCTTTAACTGACAGGAAAAATACCACTGCACTCTACTGCATAATTATCACAAACTCTTCATAATAACAGGTATTGCATCACAACCAATCCACACCCACTTTGGCTCAGAACCAGAACAGACTGGACTGCGTAGTGCCTTGCAGTAGATACAGCACTGTAGATACAGTAGATCAACTGTAACCAAAGCCACAATAAAATAAGTGTCGTATATTCTGTGAGCATATATTTGAGGAAGTGTAGGGTTGTGATACAGATGGCTGGCCAGCAGGCATCTACTGTTATAACTGCCCCACTGTGCGTTCATTTGAGCACTTCCATCACTTCACATGCCTGCAGTGTTCCTCAGGGCACAGTAATGCACATGCAGTGTCCATTAATGGTTCCCTGATGGGATTATTCACCTCCCTGTGGGGTAAGGGGCATGAAGCCGGCAGCTGAGCAACTTCCTATCTTGTGCAGTGGTGCATAAACATGGCCCACACCCAGTACAACTGCAACCACCGCAACACAGAACAGCAACAAGCTTATCTCTCAGCTAGACAATAATGTCCACTGAACAATGTTTATTCCTTTTAATATTCATTAGATATATCAGAGATAGCACGATAAGGAATAAGTGCCCCATATTCCCATACCAGGACTTTTAATCAGGTAGATTAGTAGAAATCTCAAATTCCATAATGTGCTGTACTGGTAAAACTGGACAGGAGAAACCAATGGGTCCCGGCTGTTTAAAGCGCACTGATCACTGAAACATGGCTATGTGTGGAAAATGAAGGTTTCAAAAGAAAAAAAAAGCGGAACATTTCTGGCAAATTTGCATTTTGTTAAACTGGTTGATTTGATTTACTTATTTAAGCTAAAAAAATATATATATTAAAATGATTCAAATATCTGCACACTGCTAATAACAGCCAAATGACAAAATAAAGCATATAATAAATACATTTCTGCTTCAGGGCCTACAGGGTATGCAACGGCCTGCACTGCCCTATGGAACAAGAAGCACAGCACACCTCCCCCACTAAACGTGCAGAAGCTAAAGAGTAACATCTCTAGCTTCACAATAAAACACTTTTTTTCCCTTTTACTGATCAATCATCAGAAAAATAATCTCTGGCAAGATTCTGGTTAAAGAAGCTGAACGGTATGTATCGGTCTAGTGTACAGCATGCATTTTCACCAGACACAGTAATTACACAGTCTGCATATATGTACTGTACATCTGTATGATTCATGCAGTGGTCATCTGGCTTTCCCTTCCACCAGATCCTGTAAAATAAGCACAAAGACACAATGACAAGACAGAAGCTCCACTTCTCACTTGCCTGCCTGCAAGCGTTCTCGGTCCCAGTTATAGCACTACATGACTGCAAATTGTAATTAGGGACTCAGAGGGTCTAGTCAGTGATTATACTGGATTACATGCCATTCAGACCACTCCCATAACACTGACTACTGGCCAGCAATTGGTTAAAATGTAATAATAGATGTACTGTATAGATAACTGGGCAACACTAAGCACAAAGTGGATAAACTTTGTGGGGCTCTCTGAGGTTCATGTACAGTGCATGTACAGAGGTGGTTTGTGTGTTTGCTGGTCCAGCTTTCTGTTTGCTCCATACTCTCCATTTCTCCTCCGAATGTGTATTTATCCACTGTAATGTGTCTGGAAGACTTCTTACCCTTCTGACCTCCAGTCCTTTGCTTCTCAGTCACCAAGACCTATCCAGTGTCTGACCTGCTGCGAACCTGAGAGAGGCACAGTCCACACTGATACCACAGGCATCAGTCAGATACGGAGCAACCATGCACCGATAAATGGGCTTCAGTCGCGGGAACAAGATCTCTCACACAGAGCATATGAGTCAAACAGAAGCCCTATCTCTAACTGCAACGTTTCCTGTTCAGGGGGTTTCCGGGACAATTCTTAGCCTGCGGTTCTCATCAGGCTTTGCATCTAATTGAAAAGCAACGAGGTAAACGTACGTCTCACCACAGACTCAAACAGTAAAGCAAGGTAAAGGATGTAAACACTTACAGAGTTACATTTCACTGCCTTTCAGAATCAACAGTCAATACGTAAATTATGTGAATCGGTGATCTGCGATTGGCTGTGCCCCAAAAAAAAAGTACTGAACCCCAACACTGAAAAGCACCCGCACAGTTAAACATGTACACTACCGTTCAAAAGTCTGGGGTCACCTTGTCTTTTTGAGCTTTTTCAGATTTAATATTCTCTGTTTGTAATTAAACCATCCATACGTGGCCAAAGAGCAGACTCAGAGCTTTTATTACAGGGTATTTTTGATATTTCGGTTTCACCACGGGTCAGGAGCTTCACTTAATGTTCACGATTGTTGGTGGCAGACAGGGTGGTTAGAGTATCTCAGAAACTGCTGATCTCTTGGGATTTTCACACAAACTAGTCTCTAGAGTTTGCAAAGAAATGTGAAAAATCCAGTGAGCATCTCTGAACACACAACACTTCATAATTCTAAGTGGACAGGCTACAGCAGTAGAAGTCTAAACGATAAGTCCAATGAATACTGAATAAAGTGCTCACTGAGTATATCTGTTCCATACTGTATCAACATGATTTACAGCTGAATCTAGTCCCAACCCCCAATTCCCATTGTGATCCATTCAAATTCAAAGAGCTTTAGTGTCAGTTGTAGGACAACCTTGTCACGCCCCCCTGCTGCATTTATCATTTTTCGCTTTTGCCTTCCAACAGGTTGATTGGTGGGCGTGGTCCCTCCACAAGTGGCACCTGGAGCTAGTTTAATTCCGGTTAAATGAGCTCCAGTGTTGCTGCTTGGGGGGGCAGTAAATATCACACCTGTCGTAGGACAGACGTTTTTGGTTGTATTTTTGCACCCTCAACATTGCTACACAGACTACATGCAACACTGCCGTCCTACTGATCTCTCATGCCCCATCGTAATTTACTTAAAAAATAAATAATTGGTTATCCCGTAACCCTGTTGTCGTGTGTTTCATTTTCCTGTTCACGACTAAAACGAGCCGGTCGTAACAACCTGAAAATATGATAACCAGGCTCTGATGATGATGATGGGTCACAGACATCAGGAAGTCATGGCATGCAGAGAATATACACGTCCCCCTGCCATACCACCATACACTCAGACACCTCTCCCCCTGCCATACCACCACACACTCAGACACCTCTCCCCCTGCCATACCACCACACACTCAGACACCTCTCCCCCTGCCATACCACCACACACTCAGACACCTCTCCCCCTGCCATACCACCACACACTCAGACACCTCTCCCTCCTGCCATACCACCACACACTCAGACACCTCTCCCCCTGCCATACCACCACACACTTAGACACCTCTCCCTCCTGCCATACCACCACACACTTAGACACCTCTCCCTCCTGCCATACCACCACGCACTCAGACACCTCTCCCCCCTGCCATACCACCACACACTCAGACACCTCTCCCCCTGCCATACCACCATGCACTCTGACACCTCTCCCTCCTGCCATACCACCACACACTCAGACACCTCTCCCCCCTGCCATACCACCACACACTCAGACACCTCTCCCCCTGCCATACCACCACACACTCAGACACCTCTCCCCCTGTCATACCACCACACACTCAGACACCTCTCCCCCCTGCCTTCACATCTGTGAAGGGGTTAAGTCAGATTTAAGTGCAAAAGGAACAAGACCGGTTTAAAAAAATCAAATTAAAAAAAGACATTTATTTGTGATACGAATTGAAGATGAAACAAACAGAAGAATTCTCGCTCTGGTTTCAGTGAAACGTACAGGAGGTGCACCCATAGTTCACAGTTACAATTGGCGCAATGTTCAATGGCATAAGTCTTGCTGATCAGAACAGATTAAGGTGTTTTCCTGTTGAATAGTCTTACTCTCAAACAATCTGTGCAACTACTCTTTGTGTATGTCGTTGTATGTAATCAACCATGGTCTTACACCCTAATGCGGGCCGGTCCATGGTGTCATCAATCATATGGACATTCTGAAGAGAAAACAGGTGTGCAATTGTGCAATATTGTAATTCTTCATGCTATTTCCCCTTAAAGTTCATAAAGAAAACATGAACTGTGATGGTCATTGTGAATTCATTTGAAGTCTTTTATTGGACATAAAATGTTTTGGCAAATGCTCCTATAGTTAAGAGAACATGACAACAATGTTGCAGGAATTGGGCCAAAGCGATTGAGAAAAACGGCAACATTATAAAAGCATTCCTCGTAGGTCAACACTCAAGTCACATACTTTCCAAATGATGATATGATTCCAAGTAATGATAATGACATCATCCAGCATGGCAGACTGTTTAGAACAAAAGAGCGCCAGTCTCACAGACAAACTTGAAAGGAGAAAAACAGAGGGCATCTTGCCACGTGTTCTCATTAGGTATGGTAACTGCACAGTCTGCATCTTTTTCTTTGCTCTGGGTTTCATCCCCAGACCAGTAAAGATCATCCGGTTCTCCACTTCTCCAGAACCTGTATGAGAAGCAGAGCCACTGAATGACTAGTGACACTTTCATGTTGCCTACGGTTACAGCACTACCTGACACTGTATACTCTGGTTACAATTATGGCTTTTGTTGTTATGCTTGTAGAATAATATTATTGGATATACAAAAATACTCCTTTTGTGGGTTTTGCAAGGGCTTGGTAGTCACCGTGAACTACACACTGTGGAACAACACACAAAACCTAGAACAGTGATATTGCACATGGAAAAATGATGATATAGAAAGATAGACATTAAATTATTACATCTTAACTCATATATAGCTACAAAAGCCTACCCTTTCTGCAGCAAGGTTTTGTCTACCCAGAGCCAGGTGCCCTCTGTTTCTAAGTCAGTCAATCCAATCCAGTATGGGTGCTCTCCTGTTCTGTTGGTGATGAACCCCTGAACACAGACACATAATGACTCTCACTGCTCACTCTGCTGACACAGAGTCCACACCAACACATTCTGGATCTGTCAGTTACAGAGCATGAGGCTTATTGAGAATGTACCTGATATGAGTCATGTATTCCACTGTTCAAAATACAACACAACATTTTTCTCCAGTTTACTTGCTAATTATTATCCACATTTTCACAGGCAAGTACACCAGGTCCAGTCAGAAGCCTTAGAGAGTTTGTACATAATGCCTCCTGCCAGACTGCAAAGAATCAGCAAAGAATGCTGGTCCATTTGCTTAAGAAGTGCCAATCTCACTCTAAAACAACCTCAAAAAAAAAACACTCCTCCTAGGAGATAACATTAGGGTCCCAGGATGTAATCTAATTAGCTCTAATATCCATTTTGATAAGAAGCTGCCTGTGATAGCTTAAACCTAACCTTGAACAATACCACCCTCGATCCCAATGGCAAAGGGAATCTTGAGAATTTCAGCATTTGGTTAATGTTATGGTAATCTTATGACAATCAAGTAGATTTTTATTTTATTTTTGGAAAGTGATTTCTCTTAGAGGTTTTCTTAGTATTCTGTCCAAATGGTTCAATCTTTTATGATCAAATATTGAGGTTTGATGTGCTTTGATAATTCCACATACCCAGGGTCCTACCAAATCCATCCATTATCTCAACCCACTTATCCTGAACAGGAGCCTATCCCAGCATACATTGGGCGAAAGGCAGGAATACACCCTGGACAGGTCACCAGTGTGAGTGAATGGCACTCACACACTCATACACTCATACCCACGGGCAATTTAGACTCTCAAATCAGCCTAACCTGCATGTCTTTGGACTGTGGGAGGAAATGCAAGCTCCACACAGTGAGGCCCCAACTGACTGGGATTTGAAACCAGGACCTCCTTGCTGTGAGGAGGCAGCACTACCCACTGCACCATCCGTGTTGCCCTGTCTGTGAAAATTATATCACAGATTGTGGAGTCAGGTTCTATCAGGTTTTTTTTGTTAACGACATGTATTGTAGTTCAGAACACTGAAATTGACCAAAAGTTTCTGTGAATTTGGTAGGACCCTACATGTACCCTGGCTTTGATTGAGGGGTTCTTATGTGTTTATTTCTGGGATTTTTTTAATCTACTAAGTTTTTATCTACTTTGTTTTGTTTAAAGGTGTAAAAGAAGGTTTTCTTATATTTCACTTTGTTGGTAAAAGATGGTAAAAAATGGATACATGTAGGACTGCCAGTTCACCTGACCATAACTTAAAAGGTTTGTCTTGATTGTTTGTATTTTTGATTAAGGCTACACAAGTTCACGTACAGTAGGCTCTAGAATTATCGGCACCCCTGACTGGTAATGCACATAATAATAATAATAATAATACATTCAATTTTGGTCTCATTTGGTCATTTAAAGTATTATTGAACGAAGGTGCTGTGGTCAGATGAGACCAAACTGTACATTTTTGTCAGATGTATCAGTATGGTCACACTAGGACTCGACCGTACTGTCCTCTAGGGTTTCTTCACACTTGTTCCTGTTTTCGATCATTGCAGTTCATTGTATGTCGCTCTGGATAAGAGTGTCTGCTAAATGCCTTGTAATGTTAATGTAACGTAATGTTGGATATGGATCAGCATGTATGCCATTGAAACAGATGCATGAAAGGGGATGCACATCATACCTATGGAGAAAGTGCACCGAGAAATCTGTTTTAATTCCAGAGGTCTTGGGGCACTGGTTAAAATCAATGGTATAATGGATTCCACCAAGTATCAGGCAATTTTGGCTGAAAATCTGGTTGCCTCTAACACAAGGTTGAGACTTGGCTGTCGGTGGACTTTCCAGCAAAACAATGACCCAAAGCATACCTCAAAATTCATACAGAAATGGTTCCATGACAGCAAAAGCTATGTTCTGCCACCTAAATCCAATCAAAAACCTGTGCACTGAACTGAAGAGGGCAGCACAAACTCAAGAATATGAAGGATCTTGCAAGGATCTTCAAAGAGGAATGGTCCAAAATCCCACACAATGTGTTCTTTAACCTTGTCAAGCACTAATGGAAGAGACTCAATACTGTTATCCTCGCCAGAGGTGGATGCACCAAGTACTAAACCAGGGGTGCCAATAATCATGGACCCTTGGATTTTGGTCTATTCAATTCTAAATCGATTTTTTATTGAATTAATGTTTGCTTTTGGTTGGTTCCATTGAAACATTAATACATTTCAATGACAATAGAATATTATGTGACTCTAGTTTTTTTTCTGTCGCACTCAGTCAGTCAGTCTCTCACTCACACAGTATCTTACCTGCTCCTCGTCACTCTCTATAATCACCAGGCCAGCTCCCTGTCTTAAGCAGGCACTGCGACTGTCCTTCCAGCTCTTCCTCTCAGTGGAGAAGGAGTAACACTTGGAAGAGAACAGCTCCCAGTCCTGTCGACAGGGCTTGCACTCTCTCTTCTCTGTACACAAAGAAAAGGCCACAGTCAATTATAGATGCACAGCAAACAAGATGCTTTGCAACAAGAAATCATATAAATAAGAAATAATTGAAGAAACATAATAAGAAATATAATTTCTCTCAGATATCTCTTTTTTACAGAAATACAATAGATCATTTTTGTAAAAGAAAACCACCAACAAGTAGCAAAAAGATCATCTCTATCTACAGATTATGCTAACGGTAATACAACTCACCATTTGAAATTTCAGGGCAGTATTGATCCAGAAATAGGTAATTTTTCTCTAATATTGAAAGGAAAGCCATGTTAATCTTCCTCCTCTCTTCTTCAAACCCTCTACTGTCATTGGCTGCTGTCACCAGTTCCCTCACCATATTTGAGCACTCCGTAGACACATATGTTGTCCCCTTCTGGTCTGGTGTGTGAAGGAACACGCATTATTATATTACTAATCTAATTAATGCAGTATCTGCTGACAATCAGAGCAAACATGTTTCATCTTGACCATATAAACTGAACAGTGTGGGCATTTTAGTTGACTACTCAGTAGTGTAACAGTTTCATATTGGTTTGAATGGCCTCTTTTCTATAAATGTTGATTATTCTTATTTAATTTATATAACTTTATATATGCATAATTATAGGCATTCATGTAAAAATCTAATGATCTTAATGAAAAATAAAACAATGGTGGGTTGTATCATAATACCCACTCAGACACATTGATAGTAAAGCAGATTGACACATTATATAGGAAATCCTTTTTTTTAAAGTTCACTCTAAAATCACAGTTCAGGGTATTTCCAATAAGGACATACACAGATACAGTGAAATACTCACAGAGGACACCCAGGGCTATTGTGGCAGCCAATAAGAGAGCACACAGCAGACACACTGCAGCCAGCCAGTAGGGGTGGGAGCTTTGTCCCCTTTTCTCTGTCTCTGTGGTCACAAGCAAAGTCACAGATAAAACAAATAAACTCAAATAAACAAATAACAGGGCGACATGGCTCAGGCAGTAAGAGCAGTCGTCTGGCAGTCGGAGGGTTGCCGGTTCGATCCCCGCCCAGGCTGTGTCGAAGTATTACATTACATTACATTACATTATTGGCATTTGGCAGACGCTCTTATCCAGAGCGACGTACAGTTGATTAGACTAAGCAGGAGACAATCCTCCCCTGGAGCAATGCAGGGTTAAGGGCCTTGCTCAAGGGCCCAACGGCTGTGAGGATCTTATTGTGGCTACACCGGGATTGGAACCACCGACCTTGCGTATCCCAGTCATTTACCCTAACCACTACGATACAGACCGCCCCAGAAAGTTGAGGTACATTTAAAGCCGGTGCCATTGTAACACAGACGTGACACAGGCCTCCGGTGAACATTTGAGCCTCTACGCCAGTTACAACTAGCTCATAATTAAGCGATTACAGGTAAATGTAAAAAAAGAATGCTTATATTTGAAGTAAGCCAACTGTGTTGGTCATCAAAATAGTTTGTAATTGATTTTGTTTCGTTGTACTGCTTGCAAATTGAATATTCATTGCCCCCTGAGCATTACTCCATAAAAAAAAGGACTTAATGAATAAGGAAGAACAAGTTAATGCTATTGAGAGTCTGACTTGACTCAAAGCCACTAAACTGTGTATAAAAGTAAAATATATACATTTGTAAAGCAAAATTAGTTTGTACAGCACTCAAGTATCCCTGAGCAAGACACCTAACCCCCAAATGCTCCTGACGAGCTGGTCGGGGCCTTGCATGGCAGCCAATCACCAGCGGTGTGTGAGTGTGTGTATGAATGGGTGAATGGAGAAGCATCAATTGTACAGGGCTTTGGATAAAGGCGCTATATAAATGCCTGCCATTTACCATTTATAACAAATACAAATAAACTCAAATAAACAAAAAAAAAGTGTGTTCTTACCTGTGTGCTGAGCTCTTGAGCTGTTGAGTGTGGTGTGGCCCAGAGTGCTGTATACATCTTGTTGTGTGGAGGCCAGTTCAGTGTATGTACCCTCTGAATCTTTGGACACTGTCGATGCTGCCATTTCTGAAAACTGCTGCTAATGGTCGCTGTGGTCTATTGTATCTGAGGAAGTATGGTTGAAGGTTTTACGTCATTGCTGTCATGTCGCGCCCCCTGAATTGAATCTTCAGACTGCTAAACATCAGTAAGTGAGTGAGTTTCAAGCATAACCTGGTTAAAAATTATTATAAGACAGGTCCATGAGTTGCTTTGCATCTAACAAACAGCTCTTGTTCACATACATTTAGCACAGAGTGGTACACAGACAAAACAGACATAGATATTCAGACAATAGATCAACAATATAGACACATGTTAGTTCATATTCAGACATTACATTACATTAAAGGCATTTGGCAGAGCAATGTACAGTTGATTAGACTAAGCAGGAGACAATCCTCCCCTGGAGCAATGCAGGGTTAAGGGCCTTGCTCAAGGGCCCAACGGCTGTGTGGATCTTATTGTGGCTACACCGGGATTCAAACCACTATCCTTGTGGGTCCCAGTCATGTACCTTAACCACTACGCTAAAGGCCAAGACAGAGACAGCAAAGGAGTTTCTCAAAGAAAAAACTGGAAAATTCTTGACTGGCCAAGTCATTCACATGATTTGAATCTAACTGAACAAAAAGCAAGACAACTCGTCCCCAAAACAAGCAGGAAGATAGCTGTAGTACCGGCCTGGCAGAGCATCACCAGATCAGATACTGCACACCTGGTGATGTCTATGGGTCACAGCCATTACAGGCAAAAGATATGCGACAAAGTACTAAACATGACTTTCTGCATGTCCCAAATGTTATGATACTCTGACATGGGGAGGGACTATGTATTAAAAGCATTGTAATTTCTGTAACCTTTAATGAAAGCTGAGGATCTGCATTTTAACCACGTTTGATTTAACAACGTTTGATCACAAATCTAAAATTGTGGAGTACAAAGCCAAATCGAGAAAAAAAGTATTTCTCCCAAACATTATGGAGCTCCGTATACAACTGCAATCACCCTGCAACAAAAGATCATGTCTTATACATCTGCTAATAAAATAAATACTTGAAAAAAAAATAATACATGCAGCTCGCCAAACAGAGGCTGTGGCCTACAGCCATAAGCCACATGTACCCAGAAGTAGCACTGTGTTTCCTGTGTTAAATATATCTCCATCTGTCTGAGTCAGAAAAACAAAGCCCATCTCTGAGCATTCTGCTAAGAGGATGTGTAATGCTACATTAGTACTTTGCAATCATTTATTCCTCCACTTCAACATGACCACATCTTACAGAACGTGTATCTGAGGATCGGCCTAGTTCAGCTGCAGTTACCTTATTTGAATGGTATTATGAAATGATAAAAGGAGGGAAATGTAAGGGAAATTTTCTTAATTGATTCTTAATTGACAAGGTGTTAACATAAAGACAATCACATGATTACAAATAGCCTTTTAGTGATAATCTTTATTATTATTAGACCACTTGCTGAATTAAGTGCTTACATTTACATTTACATTTTAGTCATTTGGCAAACGCTTTTAATCCAAAGTGCGTAGGTTCTTCCACCAGTCAAAGCATCACATCCAAAACTAGGAAAATACATAGGAAGTGCTGTTTTAAACATATAGTCATCATAAGTGCAATTTTTTTCTTTTCTTTTTTTTGGGGGGGGTTAGACAAGAGGGATAGGGATATCAGAAAGGGGGGCGGGGGACATCAGGAGGGAGGACTAAGGTAGAGTTTGAAAAGGTGTGTTTTTAGTCTGCGTTGAAATAGGGGGAGGGATTCTGCTATCCTGACAGTGGTAGGCAAGTCATTCCACCACTGAGGAACCAGAACGGAAAACAGGTGTGAACGTGCAGCTTGACCACCAGGTGCGCGTAGTGAGGGAACCATAAGGCGACCAGAGCTGGCAGACCGGAGTGGTCTAGCTGGGGAGTAGGGAGTGATCAAGGATTGTATGTAAGGTGGGGCAGTCTGAAATGCCAACACTAGGGCCTTGAATCGGATGCGTGCGGCAATAGGAAGCCAGTGGAGGCCAATGAGAAACGGGGTGACATGAGCCGACCTGGGCTGACTGGTGATCAGGCGGGCTGCAGCATTCTGGACCAGCTGGAGGGGCTTGATGGCACACGCTGGGAGACCGGCTAAGAGGGAGTTGCAGTAATCCAGGTGGGAAATGATGAGCGCCCGGACTAGGAGCTGGGTGGCTTTCTCCGTCAGGGGATGACGGATACGGCGTATATTGTACAGAAAGAACCTGCAGGTTCTGGCAGTGGAGGATACTTGTGGAACCAGGGTGAGGCAGTTTTCAAGAGTTACCCCAAGATTCTTTGCCGTACGGGAGGAGGAAACTACAAAGCCCTCAACAGTCAGTGAGAGGTCGATTGACGGAGAGAAGCTCAGTTTTGGCAAGGTTAAGCTTCAGGTGGTGGGAAGTCATCCACGCAGAGATATCAGCCAAGCAGGCAGAGATCTGCGTGGTTACCTGGGTATCGGGGGGGGGAAGGAAATAAAGAGTTGGGTATCATCGGCCTAAGAGTGATAAGAAAAGCCATTGGAAGAGATAACAGAACCAAGACACATAGGGTCTCATTCATGAAACGTGAGCTGAACGAATTTGTGTGTAAAATGTGAGTAGAGGGAAATTTACGGGTTTTTGGCATTCATCAATATTTTAGTAGCTCCGATCTTCTCGTAGCTACTAACAAAATCTACACCTGCTGCTGACCACACGTAGTGCTTGTGTAAATTCAAGAATGCACATAAATAATGCTTGTCACTATTGGAAATTTACATTTTAATTCATATTGCGCTCTGTTATGTAAACAATACACAGATGCCTTTGAAACACGTGATATGAACATGACAAACAATTAAAAATATAACACATTTAGTTAAATTATTTGGCAATTAGCAGGTTTAAGATCCAGATCAGGTTCATGATTCTGAATTATCTATGAAAATCGCCTCAATAGATTACACATTCTTTGTGATGCATTTGCTTACATAAACCGGAAAAACTTTCATTCCGTTAATGTGCAACTGATCTGTGAGGCACACGCTGCTACTCAGGCCGTTGTGGAGTGCACAAACGGGGTCTTGAAGGCAAGATGGATCTGCCTGGACAATAAAGGTGGTTCCCTTCTTTATGCACCCGGGAAGGTGTGCAAAATAATATTAGCCTGCTGTGTCCTGCACAATGTGGCCATTAAACAGGGCCTTTCCCTGCCTGAAGTCCCCAATGCAGAGGAACGACTGCCTCCGGAACCAGCTCTTGGGCCTCGAAATGTACATATACAGACACGCCAGCAACTTGTAGAGCAATTTTAAGGTAAGTGTTGCTAAGACTGAATAAGCTGTGCACATTTTAGGCCGACAAGCTTTGCAAAAAGTTAGTTTCATTTGTATTTTGTTTTATATTTATATACAACATCCTGTTTCAGTAGGCTACCTCAGTTCATTTTCAGGTCATGCTCTTTAAAATGTATACAAATAGGCTATATTTAATTATCAGAGTAAAAGAGAGTAGCTTGATTATCTTGAAGTAAATAAGTGTTTTCCCAGGATAAACACAGACATCACACAATACTGACAACATAACACTTTATTGTTGAGGACGCAAAAGTGCCATGCAGATTTCCTTCAAGCGGGTGGTTATTTCTTGGAGGGACGTGTTGATTTGGTTGACTGCTGTAAGTAGACTTTCTTGATTCCTCAGGATCTCATCCGTAAGGACAGCCGGATCACCTCTTCGGCCTCGGTACCTGGGTTCAGCAGGAGCAGCAGCGGCGGCAGCAGGTGGTGGAGCCACATCATGGGAGGAGCACTCGCCAGCTAGAAATATGAGACAACGTTTGTTTTTTTTCGTTTTATGTGTGGCTCTTTTTTCATTTGAAAGAAACATTAAATAAATCTTATTTGAAAAATGTTTAATTTAAGTTGGCTGCAGACTGACTTATTTTTACATTACATTACGTTACATTACGTGGCATTTAGCAGACGCTCTTATCCAGAGCGACGTTCAACAAAGTGCAAATCAAACAAAGAACACGTGCAAAAGTGGACCTGAGAGGACAGTACATTTCCGAGTCCTAGTGTAAACATACAGAAATTCAGAACCCTTGAAGAGTTGTTTGGAGCTGTACAGTATAAAACAGAGTTTAGGCTATTAAGATTCAAATAATTTGAAGACGATGCATACAAAACTGCAGTGGGCTATACGTTATCCGTATCCTTTCTTGAAATGAATGTTAAATAGCTCTACATTCTGACACTGATATCCATTACGCACCATATCGCACAATATAACATTACTGGTTTCCCGTTTCCACTTCATTCAATCCGAAGAGAAACCCCCACAAATGTTCTGTTTGTTTGGTGGGACTGTACGACCTAGGTTAAACTATACTAACCACTAAGCTATCAGTGATGGTTTTCAGAATGTATTATGATACAACAATTATCACCTTACCATCTGGGTTTGATGTCTCCAGTGGAGGCATGTCGGTGTCTCCGTCAGGTATAATTCCTGACAGAGAGGTCTCCCCAATAATGCCAGCGATGCGCTCGTCAGCAGGTGATATTTGTGCCTGTGAGCCTCCTCCTCCTGTGGCTGATGCATGTTTTTTTTGTGCGCTTATGCCTTTCTTTGCCTCCAGTTTCATGTCAAACCATTTAGGTTTAACCTCGGATATGGTTCTATTGTCTACAGAGGCAACATTAACAGCATCTGTCACCTCCTTCCAGGCCTTCGCTTTGCCTGTCCCTGTCACAACACCACTACTGATAGAAGAAAATAAAATATTTTTTACCCAATAAAATATATTTCACCCAAGATGATTTCGATCTCCGCTTCGGAAAAGTATTTATTTATTTATTTTTTCTTTCTCTCTCTTTCCTTGTTTGCGCCATGATGACTGACAGGTCGACTGGATGCGTCTACACCTCCTTATATGGCAATCATTGTCTATTCATGGGCGGGGATTTATGTGAATTGCTGATTACCGGGAGCGCGCTTTCACTTTACGATGGATTGGCATTCATGATCATACACACGAGTTTACGATCAGATCTGAGTTTCGCGGCGTTCATGAATCCGGAGTAGGTTTTTAATAGCGTGGACGTTTATGTGCAAATAGTGAAAATGTATCCTGTTTGAAGATAATTCTGAATTTCACTGTAAACATTTAAATCATTCCCATCATACAAACTGTACAATATTATAGATGAAGAGGGTAAAGTTCACATATTCACAATAAATCATGAACAGAAATATATGCACTGCATGAACACAAACCAAGGAACAACTAGCAGCTGAGGAGCATTCATATTTCTGATCTGTTCAGTAGTTGTTTCAAATTACACAGCTTTGTGTCTGTCTGTATATTTATGCCCAGTACTGTGTGTGCAAGGAATCTTACTTTTTCTGCAGGAGGGTTCCATCCACCCAGAGCCAGGTGCCCTCTGTTTCTAAGTCACTCAGTCCAATCCAGTAATAATCTCGTATGTATTTGTTGATGAACTCCTGAATACAGACACACAATGACTCTCACTGCTCACTCTTCTGACAGAGACACTGAGAGACACACAGTCCTGTAAGATTTAACTACGTGTAAGACAATTTTATACTGGTCACAAACCAATTCCCTGTCCCCACAACTATCTCCTGTCCCCACACCATTTGACCCCACAATAAAGTACACACACTTTTCTGATCCTCTGAGTCCATTTACAACTTAACTGAACTCGAAGCCCTTGTCCATTAGACCCAGCTCATTGGTCAATTTGGATGCAAACATCTGGAGGTGATTGGTCAGAAAGGTTTGTTTAGTTTAAAATAAGTTGATTTTGTTAACGATTGGGTGTCAGATACTGAGCAGCAGCATGAGCCACACCACACTGATAAACAAACTTCACTCAAAGTAATCATCCTGAATATTGATCAGATTGCAAGAAGCAACATGATATGAGAATCACAATTGTCTTTAAGAAGGCTGTAGTATGTAGAAGTATGAATTTATGTCAAATTTCTCTCCCCTACCCACTCACTGCCTCATCCATTCACTCTTTCACAGAACCTTACGTGCTCCTCGTCACTCTCTATAATCACCAGGTCAGCTCCCCGTCTTAAGCAGTCACTGTGACTGTCCTTCCAGCTCTTCCTCTCAGTGGAGAAGTAATAGCACTTGGAAGAGAACTGCTCCCAGCCCTGTGGACAGGGCTTGCAAACTCTCTCTGTACATGAAGAACAGGCAACAGTTTCTGTGAATTATCTTTAAACTGAGCAACAGAATGAAAGTAAAAGACTAAAAGCTCTTCGGCAGATAACTGACAGAGGAACACCACTCACTCAAGGTGCTGCTATTGGCTCTGAGCGCCTCCTGGCCTCTCTCCAGCATTGAATATTTCCCAGACTGGTTTGTATCTAATACACATGGGGAAAATGCATTCCTCAGAAACAAATTTCAACACTGGTCACTATGATACAGACAACTGCCTCATTACATAACATTATTACATTATTGGCATTTGGCAGACGCTCTTATCCAGAGCGACGTACAGTTGATTACACTAAGCAGGGGACAATCCGCCCTGGAGCAATGTGGGGTTAACGACCTAGCCCAAGGACCCAACAGCTGTGCCAATCTTATTGCGGCTACACTGGGGCTTGAACCACCAACCTTCCCAGTCATGTGCCTTAGGATGCAGAATTTGCTCTTCATTTCCATAGACACTTATGTCAATCACACTGACAAACAATGTAGTCATACACATTTAAAAACGAAATATGATAAACATTGATCACGGTTTATGGCATTTTACATAAGCGTGCCTCTCTGCAGACCCCCAAAAGCAAACAGAATGTGTTGACCATGTTGACACAGGGTCAGCAAGGCTTGATGAAAAGACAGTGCTCGTCAATACAGGACTATTGTACATTGTAGTAATACACATTTAAACACAAAATATGATAAACATTGATCACGGCATCAACATCTCATTTTAGATCCTCAATAGTAACTTCCTTATTTATATTTTATTTTATGTCAATATTTCTTCTTTATTTCTCTTTAGACAAAGATTATTGGGAAAAAACACCTCTGAAATTTGGATGAACATAAGCACGTAGCATAATGGCGAAGGCATTCAGTCTGGGTGAAAAAATTTTTTTTTCATCAGGGTCATAAAAATAGGTGGCAGACAGTATATACAGTCACTGAGCACTTTATTAGGAACACCTACTTACTCGTGCCATTATCAAATCAACCAATTGTGTGGCAACTGTACAATGCATAAAATCATGCAGATACAGGTCAGGAGCTTCAGTTAATAATCACATCACCCATCAGACTGAGGAAAGTGACAAAGTGACTTTGATCACAGCAGAAGACCAATAAGTCGAAATAATTAGTTGAATAAATACCTAATGAAGTGCTCTCTAAGGGTATATGCCAAACCTTTCCACATCTATCAAACTACACAAAGAAACTGATAGATGCACCTACTATTCTAAAGCAGGAGCTAGCGTTTATATGCATTGGTCATTCATTTACTTTGTTCTAGCCCATTTAAAAAAGGCCTTTTATCTATTTTTTAAATCCCGAAACCCTCTCCACAAGCTACAGTAAATTGCCTAAAAATGGCATTGTACCAGGATTAGAATAAAGTGACACAGAAGACAGTGTGAGATACTCACAGAGGACACACAGGACTAATGTGGCAGCCAATAAGAGAGCACACAGCAGCCCCAGACACACTGCAGCCAGCCTGTAGGGGTGGGAGCTTTGTCCGCTCTTCTCTGTGGCCACAAGAAAAACAGCAGAATAAAACAATCCTGTCATCCATCGTGATTTATGTCTGAAAATGATTAGGCCTACTCTGTCAATTTTACACAGTTTATTTTCACTGCAGAGAGAATATTCATTTGCCTTTCGTATACTGTACCATAGCCCTGAAAATGGACTCAACCACAAAGTCTCGGTTACTCTATTCTGGGACATCAACAGCAGCTAATAGACAGCAGAAGAGTTTCATTCGTAGCCTGATAGCACCACTAATCGTAGACGTTTTGACACCATCTCAATTTCGGTTATGCCATTCATGACATTTTGCGACAAATCTCTTCAAGTGTTCTTACTTATGTGCTGAGCTCTTGAGCTGTTGAGTGTGGTGTGGCCCAGAGTGCTGTATACATCTTGTTGTGCGGAGGCCAGTTCAATGTATACACCTGAATCTTTGGAGACTGTAGATGCTGCCATTGCTGCCAAACTGCTGCTAATGGTCGCTGTGGTCTGTTGTACATGAGGAAGTATGGTTGAAGGTTTTATGTCATTGCTGCTATGACGCAACCCCTGAATTGCAGCCGTTATGGAGAATCTTCAGACTGCTAAACATGAGTAAGTGAGTGAGTTTCAAGCATAACCTGGTTAAAAATTATGACAAGGCAGGTCCAGGAAGAGCTTTGCATCTAATAACCAGCTCTTGTTCACATACATTTAACACAGAGTGGTACACAGACAAAACAGACATAGATATTCAGACAATAGATCAACAATATAGACACATGTTAGTTCATATACAGAGGCCAGAGAGACATTACATTACATTACATTAATGGCATTTGGCAGAGCAACGTACAGTTGATTAGACTAAGCAGGAGACAATCCTCCCCTGGAGCAATGCAGGGAAAAGGGCCTTGCTCAAGGGCCCAACAGCTGTGTGGATCTTATTGTGGCCACACTGGGATACAAACCACTATCCTTGTGGGTCCCAGTCATGTACCTTAATCACTACGCTAAAGACCATGACAGAGACAGCAAAGGAGTTTCTCAAAGAAAGAACAGGAATATTCTTGACTGGCCAAGTCATTCACATGATTTGAATCTAACTGAACAAAAAGCAAGACAACCTGTCCCCAAAACAAGTAGGAACATAACTGTAGTACAGGCCTGGCAGAGCATCAACAGATCAGATACTGAACACCTGGTGATGTCTGAGGGTCACAGGCATCAAGCATCCATTACACGCAAAAGATATGTGACAGTACTAAACATGACTTTGTAGATGTCCCAACCGTTGCCCTGACATGGGGAGGGACTATGTATTAAAAACATTGTAATTTCTTCATGGTGATACAAAAATGTACTAAAATATACTAAATACCCTAATGAAAGCTGAGAATCTGCATTTTAACCACGTGTGATTTAACAACATGTGATCACAAATCTAAAATTGTGGAGTACAAAAAAAGTATTTCTCCAAAACATTATGGAGCTCCGTATGCAACTGCAATCACCCTGCAACAAAAGATCATGTCTTATACATCTGCTAATAAAATAAATACTTAAAAAAAAAAGAACAACTCATACTTGTACATGCAGCTTGCCAAACATGGCTCGCCTACCGCCATAAGCCACATGTACCCAGAAGTAGCACTGTGTTTCCTGTGTGAAATGTATCTCCATCTGTCTGTGTCTGAAAAACAAAATTCCATCTCTGAGCGTTCTGCTAAGAGGATGTGTAATGCTACATTAGTGCTTAGAAACACCAAGCTGATGTAGTAAAACTGTCCCATTTGTTTTCTTATTTGTTTTTAAAACTTATTTCAAAACACAATATGTAGAATTCTGAATGTCTGTTTGAAGCTGAAATAAATCATTTCTGCTTTTTGGAAAAACTTTGTAATCATTTATTCCTCATCACTTCAACATGACCACGTCTTACAGAAGGTGTATCTGAGGATCGGCCTGGTTCAGCTGCAGTTACCTTATTTGAATGGTATCATGAAATGATGAAAGGAGAGAAATGTAAGGGTCATTTTCTTAATTGATTCTTGATTGACAATGTGCGTTAACATAAAGACAATCACATGATTACAAATAGCCTTTTAGTGTTAATCCTTTTTACTATTAGACCACTTGCTGAATTAAGTGCTTACTAGGAGTCTTTCTCTGTCTCTCTGCAAGCAGACAGACCGCCTTTGGCCTTAATGTCTCTGCTTCTCAGCTAGCACATTCTGGTCTTACAGCAAGATCGACAAGGGGTATTCAGAAGACAAAATACTGATGAATGTTCGTGGCCAGCTTCTTGTCTTTTTGTTTTGGTAAAGCCCCCCCCTTCTGGAAAAGTGTGTATAAGAGTCTTATTGTGTCTGATTCAATAAGCCGCTAAGCTTTCTCACTTTCTGTCATTTCTTTGCAAATAAATACGTAAGTTAATTCAAGTATAGCTATCGTTGTTTTTACTGGGATCTGTTTCATCAGACGATGCTCACCTGTGAAATGTTAAAAAGGGCATTTTTTCCCGAACAATAGTAACCTGCACAACTCTCTCAAAAAGCAGAAGGGCTTCATGGGGTTTCTCATCTGCCAATATGTCCGGTGTGTGGATGTGCGTTGATGTGATATCAATTAACAGTGACAGTCAGACATTACTTCAAGTCAAGTAGTGGATTGTAACTTGAGTGTATTGGTTTTGTATCTGCTGTGTCCCTGCTTTGGACATACAGAATAAAGTAAAGGATTGGTGGAAGTGGCGACTAAATGTCTTGAATAAAACCACAGACTCTTCCTTTTAAAGCCACTCAGTGATGGTAGTTTATTTAATTGGCCCATAACACTGTGTAGCTCCTGCTGCCACACTGCCGTATCCTTTTGTTCATTCGTTCATATAGCAGCCTCTTTTACCAATCAGAAAACAGTGTTTAACCGCAAATGTACAGAAGATTCTCTTTTTCAAACATGTAACCAATAAACATGGGGTTAGGTAATAACAGTATCAGTATGCAAGTACCTGCAAATTGGGCTGTACTTAGACACTTTTTTTTTGGTGATTGTGTTCACTGAATGCATTTTTTGTCAAAGAACATTTTGACATGTAGTCCCTGGATCCTGATCAGCCAGTGGGGGTCACTAGAGAGCAATGAAGTCACGAGGTGGGCAGGTCAGAGGAAACCAAGGCCAATCTTGCAAACCAACATGTTATAATGAGACCATGAAGAAGAACTTAAAATATACCCTTACAAAAATACTTCTGCAGCAGTGTCCACGAACCAGCTTCTCAAATGGCCCTGCTCGTCCTACAGACCTGGAAACAGGCCTCGTATATCGCCCAGGGATTAGGGAAAGGGCCACAGCTATGGTGCTTACAATGAATCACAGCTGTGGCCATACCTGCCTGTAGTCACTGTCCAAATACTCACAGACTGCACATGATATGCTCAGAAAAGCCATGATACAGATAAAGGAAATCACAAGATGTTGAAAGTGTAGTTCTCATGAGATTACAGCTGGTCTCATTAATTAGATTTATAATCACAAAACACTCGTATTTGTAATACTCATCAGCTGACTCCTCACTGGGGAAAGAACCTCTGTGCGTGTCTGATCCATCCCTGCAATCGTTTCCTGATATATCAAGGCATCCGCCATCCATCCCCTGCCACCAGAAATCTGTTCTTCTCTCCTTCTCCCCTACATTATCCAGCCATTTGTCTTTTTCTTTCTTTCTGCGTCAATCATTCCAAAGATGAAATTGAAATTCCCTGAACACCTGTGCACCTATTGAATATCCAATTCACAAATACAACCTCAATCTGCTTCAACTTCAATCAGCACTTCTTTTCTCTGTACATTTGGCAGACGCTCTTATCCAGAACAACCTAGAAAAAGGTTCATACCCATAACGAGAGATAAATGTGCTGATAAACCCTGGAGGGAAATACAGTTTCAAGTGCTCAGAATACAACAGATGCAAGGACTTGGGCCTGGTAGATTACAGCAGTTGTGACTGAGAAGTGCAAGTGTGGAGAGGGGGGGACCTCCTGGGGTGGCTGAACGGAGAGGTCTGGCAGTGTGTAGGTGATGTAAACAAATGTCCCTATAGTATTTCATGATAAATGACATATTTGAACCAATGAGTTTGGAAGTGCAGTATTTCATCATAGATATGAATGACAATGTTTTGAACCGGTGAATAGGTTGTGTTAAATGTGCTGACCATTTTGAGTCTTGTGTCTAAGGTTTTTTTAAAATTTGGCACAAACTTGTGAGAGTAGCACCAAAGTGATTGGAAAAAATCTGTAACAATAACCTTCCTTCCTGAGATTAGTGTTCCCGTTTTTTCATGATTTGTGCCTCTCTTGAACTTTGTGTTTCATGTTCATTCTTTTTCACGCTCATGGGCTTTGCTGCCTTTCATACTGAGCCACAGGATGGCGCTGTTACCTTTCAGTTCATGAGTAGAAAAGCTAAAATTACAAATTATGAAAATGATAACAAAGTGACTTCCTTTATAAGCATTCACTATTTTAAATGACTAACATTGCAGATTAGTGTGCTCATATTGTTAAATACAAACCATCAATTAACTCAGAACCATTCGTATCCATAGCTGGTGTGTCTCATCTCAACAACTCATTGCAAATGGAGTAAATCTGTTAGAGTGAAAACAATTAAAGATTTAAATTAATTTACACCGAATACAAATGTCACTTTTAATATGCTCATCCACAGAGGGGCTTACTGACCTGCTGAACCACAGAGGGGCTTACTGACCTGCGGAGCCACAGTGGGACACTGTGCAGGAGGAGGTATGGTTGGTAGGTTTCACCTCAGAATAGGTTACATCTTCATGAGTTACTGAGAGAGAACGGGGGCAGGGGTCAGTAATCTCATTTCTTACTTCATTCGGGTCATTCCGGTTCCTCTCCAATATAGTATATACACTCACTGAGATATTTATTAGGAACACTTTTACTTTATTACACCTACTTATTCATGCAATTATCTAATCATCCAATTTTGTGGCAGCAGTGTAATGCATACAATCATGTAGATATGGGTCCGGAGCTTCAGTTAATCACATGAACCATCAGAATGGGAAAAAAATGTGATGCAAGTAACTTTTTCCTGTGGAATAATTGTTGGCAGAATTTCAGAAACTGCTGATCTTGAGACGGGTGCGTGGGGGTTGGACCCAAAATGCACGACTCAGAAAGAATAGTAAAATAAAGTCCCATCAGGGCTTTATTCGGGACGAATCCCAGAAGAGTAGTCAAAACAAGCATACACGCAGATCCAGCGAATAAAACAATAAATAGAGAAAAAACGGTGCCGAGGGAAGAGGCAAACTCGTAGTCGGTAGACGTGCAGGGAGGTCCGATAGCAGGAGAGCAGGTCAGCGGGGCAGAAGTACAGGCGGACGGCAGGCAGAGTCGTAGTCGAGGGCGATGCGGAAGTCGAAACCATAAAACAAACGGCGAGGAAAAGGTACAAAAGCAGTAGGCGAGGACGTGGTCAAAAACAAACGATGGTCAACGAAACAGAAATCAATAACGGTGGTCGATAAACAGGCTTGGATCTTAACGTGAATCAACGGTAATAATGCTCAAGCGTTGCTTTGACGGACAAGAGGCAAACAATTTCGCAACGAACAGAAGTGCGACTGGACTATTGTCGCGAATTTTCCCCTACACTATAAATGCAGGTGTAGACAGGTGTAGACAATTAGTTAGAGAGCAGCAAGGGAATGGAAAACAGGTGCGATGGATGACAAGTTTAACAAGGTAATTAGAAATCGTTAGTAATAAACCTATCCTGCCCTAACATTAGTAAATTAGTAAATGACATGCACGAGAAACGTAAGGTAACATGAACACATGATTAGTCTGTTTTACCCAATCCTGATCTAGCATTAGTAGTTTTAGTAAATAGACAAATAGAAACAATTAGGGTGTGAGTGACAGAAAGAGAGAGAGAGAAAGCCGGAACGCAAGGTTTGCGGAAAGACATGTAGAAGTGTATGTTGAAACAACGACCAGTCTGCGTAACAATAAACATAAATCAAAACAAAACACTAAACGAACTAAGACGATAACCACTCAACATAACAAGGTAAAAAATAATCGTAACCAAACATAACAAGACATGACAAGAAAATGAATCGTAACAAGAAACAAACTAAACAGCATGACGAACCCAGACTAACATAATACATGATAAGACAATACGTGACTAAGACAAATGATAAAACAGGGCAAGACAGACCTGAAACGTGACAGATCTCCTGGGATTTTCATGCACATTAGTCTCTAGAGTTTGCAAAGAATGGTCAAAGCTGACAGGAAGGTGACAGTAATGCAAATAACAGTGGTATGCAGAAGAGCAGCTCTGAACACACCCATCTCTCTAAGTGGATAGGTTACAGCAGTAGAAGTCTAAAGAATAAGTCTAATGAATACCTAATAAAGAGCTAGGTGAGTGTATATAGTGTGTGTGTGTGTGTGTGTGTGTGTGTGTGTGTGTGTGTGTGTGTGTGTGTGTGTGTGTGTGTGAGCCCATGTGTGTGGGCGTGTGTGTCACCATTGCACTAGTTAAGACATTTCCTGTTGAATGATGCATCACAGACCACACAGCTTGTGTGCCTTTTAACATGTATATGTAGTGTCCTGCACTGTGGCCAATTTCCGTGTTAAATCTATATCTTTACATTTTAAATTAAAATTTTAAATGGTATGGAAGACAGCATTAAAATGTATAGGAGAGAAACACAGATGCAAGGGAAGGAAAAAAAGGAACATAACATTTTTTGTTTTGGAATAACATCTGTTTCTACTTTCAAAATAGAACCAAGTAGGCTGTGGTGTGGCCCATCCTGTTAAGGCACACAGTAGTGCTGCTCAAAAACATTAAAATACAGAAATATCTTTTTTAATAAAGAGGCATATTTGAATATATTCTGAGTGAGAATGACACTGCCAACTGCTTGTACCCTCATACCTGTGTAGGGGTCCTCGCACGGGACTCGCAGGGATTTTACTCTCTACGAAACCGGGGCGCCAGTTAAACGTTGTGTAGCAGTATAACTGCAAAAGGTAATCAGTCTCATAAAATTACTATTATCAGGAATATCTAACCACAAATTTAGTATTTTAATTAATAATTAAAATAACCAATACTAATGATTAAACATACCTGAAAAACCTGAAGGTTGGAAGTTCTTCGAAAGACTGCTTTAACTCGGCTCTCATGTCTATGCGATTCCAAAACGGACACCGGGGTTTAATAAAATATATTTATTAAACAAACATACAAAACACATAACAGATAAACTAACGGGAAGTTAGTAAGGAAATTTAGTTTGGTATGTGTGTGTGCGTGTGTGTGGCGCGCGCAAGCGCGCGTGTCGCTAGAGTTCTGGGTGTGGTAATGAGTTAGAGTTAGCTGTGAGAAGGGACTACTTGCGTAGTTTTACTCTATATATGCGCAAAAGACGGCGAATCAATTCACGTACATATATATGTAGCTAACGAAACACATTACAATGGTTGGATGGTAAATATTGAAACACAGATTCACAAAAACAGTTAAGACTAAACTAAACACTGGCTATGCCTGAATGTTTGTTTTCTTACTGAGTCCATACGCATTGCTGGATCCAAAAGACATGCTGTCCTTGTAGAAGCGGCGATGGTGCTGTGAATGGTGTCCGAGCGCGTTGTCGTCTGATCCGCTGGTCCTTTTCCAGGTGTAAAAGTTCGTTGCTGTTTCGTTGTTGGGCTTTATTGGGGTAAACTGATGTAGCGTTCCGCGTACAACAATTTCCACTCACTATAGGCCACGTAGTTACCGCGAGGTAACTGGGTGTGTCCGTAGGCCTGGTAGTGCGCTGTGCAGCATTCAGCCTCTGTCCGAGTCTCGGAGCAGATGAGCTGAAGCGACTGGCCAAAAGGGGTGCGTCGAAGAGAAGAAGCAGAAGAACAGAAGAAGCAGAAGAGAGATCCCAAGAACGTGTCTTGCTCTTATACGGGACCGTTTATTGCTCCCGCCATTACGGGATTGGCTGAACCAAGTTAGACGTCATTCGTGGTGGACGTCGCAGAATTCTCCTGTGGGAATGTGGAAGTTGTAGTCCCTACACCTGTTTGGTCTGAAACCCACAAACCAGAAAATTGGTTTGAGCTCCGTGACATTGCCTGACCACTAACAGAACAAGCGATAATTAATGATAATGTGCCCACATATTCGCTAAAAGAGAGAGATTGAAGTTACTTGATAGAAAATGCAACGTTAACGATATGTTAACGATGAGCCAGAATGGCAGATTGTCACCAATTACCTGTATGCGCTTATCACTGATGTGCACTAATAACATTTTCTCTTACTCAAATACATAATGGTGGATTGTCACCTTCCTTATTGTTGTTGTAACACTTGGTCATTCACAATTTCACAGCTATCTGAACGATCCGTGTGTACTTGAAAGCTACAGTAACAGGGGCATCACTGTGACCTGCCTCTGCAGGAACCCAAAAACTAAGCCATAGTGAAAGACTAAAGGAACTTATTGGTCAAAACTTTAAAACGTTATTATTTTGAGCCAATTTTCGACACTGTATTTTCTGATTTTCAATGGGCCCCCCTGACTGCTTCATGGTCCCCCTGGGCCTCCTCAGTCAAAAAATCCCACAATTCTTTAATATCACTTTTTTATCAACTTCAAACCAGTTCCACCAATAATAGTTAGAGTCATTTATTTATATTACTTTATTACTCCAAAATCAGGACACATATTTAAATAATGAAAATAAAACAACATTTAAAAGCTGGTTGTTTTTACTAGACTAAACTTTAAAAAATCATTTTTATGATTATGATTAACTTCTACAAATTCTTATCAGTCCACGATTCAGTGAGGCATCATTACAAACATGTCCAGTAAGTGAGAACATCGGTGGGGCGTCTGATTGGAGGGCTGTAGTGTGGCTGGGGCCCCTGATTGGAGGGTTAGATTGCAGTCCAATGGTCTGGGAGCCTGGCAGTTAACACAAATGTTGTGGATTTGCAGTGCTGCCGTTGTACTATTAAGCAAAGCACTCCAACTGAATTACTTTGGTCAAATTAGCCAGTTGTATAAATGGATTGTGTGTAAAAATGCAATCTGTGTAAGATTGTCTGGATTAGAGTGTCTCAATGCAAACATGTGCATGCATTTGGGAAGCACAAATCTATATCACAGTATTTCACACTACACTATTTCACAACATGGAAATGTATTCTGTGTCTTTATGCCAGTCTCTGTTTTGTTCCCTTTAAGGCCCCACCTCTCAAATATCGGTACAGTTCTGGTCTGGTCATAATGTTTTGATATTTTGCATGGATGAGCCCCACAGTCATGGACCAAATCCAGATCATGCCTGTGCTGATTGTGGCTGGAAGCACCATAGGGCAACGCACAGTTGGCAATTGTATCACCCTGTTGAGCTACCAGCATGGGAGGGTTCAGTGTATAGTACCTCCCGCTGGTTCATTTTGCCCCCATGGACTGCATGTCAAAGCGGAATATGAAATGTCTTCGTCTGACGGTGGTGTGAAGAAGCAAGCCGGCAACATCACTTGTTTCTGCGGACATATTTAATTCAACAGAAGCAGTGTGGGATCGTGCCTGAACATGACTACTCAGTGAACATTTCAAATTAGGATGGGAACCTAACTCTGACCCCCGACGTAGCCAGGGAGCAATGTTTTTAGGGCAAATTTGCAACTGAAAAATTAATGTCGGTTTTTTATAATTTATGGTGGCTGTGTGAGATATTTGCTTCATTCTATGTTTACTTTTACTTTCAAATTCATCCACATTACTTCATGTACAGGTTGGCTTTCTAAGCTATAAAGGACATGCTGTTGTGCTGTTTGGAGGCCTATTTTTAGACATTATTTTCACACACAGGGAAACACAGTTCGGCTACACTTTATAAACTGTTTTACACCTGCTTGTGCTCTACATTTGGTGCAAACAGCAGTTTCTTATGGGAAAATAGTGAGCGATTATTTAGCTTATAAGGGTAATTATAAATCAGAATATTCTAATACACGCCTCCCATGTACAGTACACTACAGTTCATTCGTGCTGTGTAGAAATTTGGTTCTTTTTTATTTGGCTCCAATGAATGAATTATTTAGAAAGTTATATATAAGATATTACGTGTTCAATGATAACTGGTAGTGTCATAACAGGGGCGATAGAGCAGTCATCTAGCACTCAGACAGTTGCGGCTCGATCCCTCGCCCTGGTTGTGTCAATGTGTCCAGGAGCAAGACACCTAACGCCCAATTGCTCCCGATGAGCTCATTGGTACCTTGCATGGCAGCCTTTCCCTGTTGGTGTGAAAGCGCTGTGTAAATCCAGTCCATTTACCACCCTCTGGTGGCCATTTAACATCATTATTTACACTTACACCTCACACGATAATAGTTGCTTTTTAATTCAGTTGTATGTGATATGGAGGTGCTGGAGTATACTCAGTTTCTCCACTGTCTAAATATGTATGCCCAGTAGTGTGCGTGAAAGGACTCTTACCCTCTCTGCAGGGGGCTTCCATCCACCCAGAGCCAGGTGCCCTCTGTTTCTGAGTCACTCAGTCCAATCCAGTTAAAATCTCTTGTATGTTTGGTGATGAACTCCTGAACACAATGATTCACTCTCACTGCCAACCCTGCTGAGACACACAGTCCACACCGAAACATTCTGGATGTGTCCAGATACTAAGCAACAGTGTGAGCCACACCACATCGATAAATGAGATTCACTCAAAGTATTAATATTGCACATGTGTCATGTTGGAAGAACCAACATGCTATGATAAATACAATCATCCTTACAGTGGCTATTATTGAATGTGCATTGTCTCAAATGTATCTCCCTCACCCCCTCACTGCCTCATTCATTCACTCTTTCACAGAACCTTACCTGCCTCTCTGACTGGGCCCCGCAAGGTCGGTGGTTTGGTCTCCGGTGTAGCCACAGTAATATCCGCACAGTTGTTGCGCCCTTGAGCAGGGCCCTTAATCAGGGGGGGATTGTCTCCCGCTGAATCGAGTCAACTGTAAATCACTTTGGATAAAATGTTGAACCACATGCCTGTAATGTGGTGGAGCTAAATACTAACACAAGTAACGTCCTTTAAAAAGCTAGCTAAATTGCTTATGTGGAATGCGATGAATAAAACTGATGTTTTATGAATGATATTAGACGGCGGTTTTCTTAGCTCATTGCTATCACACCCGTTGATCACACCCTAATGTGCAGTGGCCATCTTGGGGTGTCGGTGGGTGGGGTTTATAATGGTGGCGTAGACGTTGTTTTGATTTACACAGTTTTATAGAATTATGAACAATCTTTTGGTTTAGGTTGGCTCTATAAATGTTATGTTATGGTCTATATTTTACAATGTGTATTTCAGATGGAATAATGAACTCATCTCAGTGACATATTTTAATTACACTGGTATGCAGTGTATTACTAAACTTATATAATGGTTCTTGAAAAAGATAAGGCATTAACATCACATTTTAGGTCTTACACAATAATAATGACTTATTTCTTATGAATATTTCTTGTTTTTGAAATAGAATGAAAAAATAGAAGGACTTGGCCAAAACAATATCCTGAAACCCAGTACAAGACATTATCTGTAATGTAACATGACAGGACATGAGATGAGCTTCTTAATAGACTGCAGAAGAGTTTCATTCATAGCCTGATAGCACCACCAATCGTAGACGTTTTGACACCATCTCAATTTCGGTTATGCCATTTATCACATTTTGTGACAAACCTCTTCAAGTGTTCTTACCTGTGTGCTGAGCTCTTGAGCTGTTGAGTGTGGTGTGGCCCAGAGTGCTGTATACATCTTGTTGTGTGGAGGCCAGTTCAGTGTATATAACCTCTGAATCTTTGGAGACTGTCAAGAATGCAGCAGCTCGTCTGGTCTTCAACCTTCCCAAATACTCACACGTCACCCCCCTGCTTATTTCCCTGCTGCCTGTCGCATCAAATTCAAAACATTGGTGCTAGCCTTCCAAGCAGTTAAGGGGTCTTCCCCAGCTTACCTACAAAAAATAATCAGAACCTACACCCCTGCCAGACCTCTTCGTTCAGCCTCCAAATGCCGCTTGGCACCTCCCCTTCTCCGAACCTCCACCTCACGCTCACGACTACTGTCTGTTCTGGCTCCACGGTGGTGGAACGAACTCCCCGTTGAGGTCAGAACTGTAGACTCTCTCCCCACATTCAAGCGCAAACTGAAGACGCACCTCTTCAAGCAGCACCTCTCCCCGTCCCTCCCTACCTCCATGTGAACCTTAATTGTTGTCTTTCTGTGATTTACTGTGTGTATCGGTATTTGTAGTTGGCAAGGGAAGCAGTGTTTGGATATTTAAGTTTGGTCACTTTTGCTTTGTTTGTTTGTAAAAAATTTCAAATAGGCCCTGGTCCTTATCTTTGTTGTACAGGTAGCAGTTGAAATTGTATTTCCCTCCAGGGTCTTTCAGCGCACTTATCCCTGGTTATGGGTATGCACTTTGTTGTACGTCGCTCTGGATAAGAGCGTCTGCCAAATGCCAATAGTGTAATGTGATGTAATGACTGTAGATGCTGCCATTTCTGAAAACTGCTGCTAATGGACTTTCTTGCTTGCTTTTTTATATAAATGTGTCGTTGTGGTCTGTTGTACATGAGGAAGTATTGTTGGAGGTTTTACGTCATTGCTGCTAGCAGGCTGCAGTCTTTCCATGCAAAATACTGCAAACTAGACAAACTGAATTTAATCAAATACTTGATTTGCTTTTTGTTGAAGCACACTGTCCTTAGCAAAGCTTTAACATGCAAAGCGCCGATTATGGAGCATCCCTGAATTTCAGCAACTTGAGTGCTAATAGCTTTCCCAAAACAACAATGTGTGTATGATTAGGCCAGCCTAGGAGCTGAAGACACAGGTAAGAATAGCAGCTCATCACTGAGTATGACATGACTCATGTGGTTCATTTAGGAGTCTCTACGAGGGGAACCACATGTGCTGGTCATACAGGCGTATGGTGTAATGGTATACAGAGCACACAGATATGCAATGTAATGATGAAGCAGAAACCACACAAACGCAATTTACACAGACCTCCAACAACATTGATTTTTGAATGCTTCAGTTTTGTCTAAATATGTTTATTTACAGATGAGCAAAAGCAAAAAAGCACAAATGAAGGGCAAATGACTGAATTTATACCCTGATTGAGTCGCACACAGAACCATTTTGCAGGTACATGTGGTTTATGGCTTTGCGTCACAGCCCCGTTTAGAGAGCTACATCTAAGCACGTTTTAGTGACATACTCATTTTGAAAAGTACTAAGAGCTCTTTGTATTAGCAGATGCTTTGACACAATGAGCTCATAACACATCCACTTTTGTAGCAGGGGAATTGCTGTTGTGTACTCCAGTAAACTTATGGTGCTAATAAGGATTTGTGATTATTTATACATATGTCCATATTCACAGAACTAATAATGTTATTGCGGAAAATACTCTGCATGTATAGACTTTTGTAGAGTAATTCTGCTGCATTTAATAAAGATTAGTCTCACAGGCACATTTCTAGTTAAAATAGCAGTATGTATACTCCATGTATTCCCAACAGTAGCAGTCAGCTCTTGCTCTGCATATTGGTACGCAAAATTACAAATAATTATATAATTATGCCCAGTACTGTGTGTGCAAGGAATCTTACTTTTTTTGCAGGGGGGTTCCATCCACCCAGAGCCAGGTGCCAAGTCCAATCCCATGATAATCTTGTGTGTATTTGGTGAATTCCTGAACACAGACACACAATGACTCTCACTGCTCACTCTGCTGACAGAGACACTGAGAGACACACAGTCCTGTAAGATTTAACTGATTGTAAGACAATTTATACTGGTCACAAACAACTATCTCCTGTCCCCACACCATTTGACCAGACAAAAAAGTACACACACTTGTCTGCCCCTCTGAGTCAATTCACACCTAAACCTGACTCAGGCCATTATTCATTAGGACCAGCTCATTGGTCAATTTGAATGCAAACATCTGGAGGTGATTGGTCAGAAAGGTTGGTTTAGTTTAAAATAAGTTGATTTTGTTAACGATTGGGTGTCAGATACTGAGCAGCAGCATGAGACACACCACACTGATAAACAAACTTCACTCAATTTAATCATCCTGAATATTGATTGATATGAGAATTGTCTTTAAGAAGGCTGTAGTATGTAGAAGTGTGAATTCATGTCAAATTTCTCTCCCCTACCCACTCACTGCCTCATCCATTCACTCTTTCACAGAACCTTACCTGCTCCTCATCACTCTCTATAATCACCAGGTCAGCTCCCCGTCTTAAGCAGTCTCTGTGACTGTTCATCCAGCTCTTCTCCTCAGTGGAGAAGTAGTAACACTTGGAAGAAAACTGCTCCCAGCCCTCTGGACAGGGCTTGCACACTCTCTCTGTAGATGAAGAACAGGCAACAGGTTCTGTGAATTATCTTTACACAGAGCAACAGAATGAAAGTAAAAGACTAAAAGCTCTTCTGCAGATAACCAACAGAGGAACACCACTCACTCTGTGAATAGATGGGACAGTACTGCTCCATAAAGGGGAGTTTCTTCAATACTGCACTGTATTCTCTCTGTAGCTGGTCCTTGTCCCTGTTCAAGGTGCTGCTATTGGCTCTGAGCTCCTCCTGGCCTCTCTCCAGCATTGAATATTTCCAAGACTGGTTTGTATCTAATACACAAGGGGAAAATGCATTCCTTAGAAACAAATCTGTGAATTTTACCATATTTCACCACTGTTAACTATGATACAGACAACTGCATCATATATTTTTACAGTTAATTAGCTGAGACTTTTTATCCATTACATTACATTACATTACATTACATTAATGGCATTTGGCAGACGCTCTTATCCAGTGCGACATACAGTTGATTAGACTAAGCAGGGGACAATCCTCCTCTGGAGCAATGCAGGCTTTTCTCAAGGACCCAACAGCTGCGTGGATCTTATTGTGGCTACACCGGGATTCAAACCACTATCCTTGTGGGTCCCAGTCATGTACCTAATCCACTACGCTAAAGGCAGAGACAGAGACAGCAAAGGAGTTTCTCAAAGAAAAAACTGGAAAATTCTTGACTGGCCAATCATTCACATGATTTGAATTTAACTGAACAAAAAGCAAGACAACTCGCCCCCAAAACAAGCAGGAAGATAGCTGTAGTACAGGCCTGGCAGAGCATCACCTGATCAGATACTGCACACCTGGTGATGTCTGTGGGTCACAGACATCAAGCAGCCATTACACGCAAAAGATATGCAACAAAGTACTAAACATGACTTTGTGCATGTCCCAAACGTTATGATGACCTGACATGGGGAGGGACTATGTATTAAAAGCACTGTAATTTCTTCATGGTGATACAAAAATGGACTAAAATATACCCTTTAATGAAAGCTGAGAATCTGCATTTTAACCATGTGTGATTTAACAACGTGTGATCACAAATCTAAAATTGTGCAGTACAAAACCAAAATTGAGAAAAAAAGTCTTTCTCCCAAACATTACGGAGCTCCGTATATAACAGCAATCACCCTGGAACAAAAGATCATGTCTTATACATCTGCTAATAAAATAAATACTTTTAAAAAAAAGAATAACTCTGCATACCTGTACATGCAGCTCGCCAAACAGAGGCTGTGGCCTACAGCCATAAGCCACATGTACCCAGAAATAGCACTGTGTTTCCTGTGTTAAATGTATCTCCATCTGTCTGAGTCAGAAAAACAAAGTCCATCTCTGAGCATTCTGCTAAGAGGATGTGTAATGCTACATTAGTGCTCAGAAACACCAAGCTGATGTAGTAAAACTGTCCCATTTGTTTTCTTATTTGTTTTTAAAACTTATTTCAAAACACAATATGCAGAATTCTGAATGTCTGTTTGAAGCTGAAATAAATCATTCCTGCTTTTTGGAAAAACTTTGAAATAATGTATTCCTCATCACTTCAACATGACCACGTCTTACAGAACATGTATCTCAGGATTGGTCTGGTTCAGCTGCAGTTACCTTATTTGAATGGTATCATGAAATGGTAAAAGGAGGGAAATGTAAGGGTAATTTTCTTGATTGATTCTTTATTCTTTGCATTAACATAAAGACAATCACATGATTACAAATAGCCTTTTAGTGATAATCCTTATTACTATTCGACCACTTGCTGAATTAAGTGCTGACTAGGAGTCTCTCCCAGCAGACAGACAGCCTTTGACCTTAATGTCTCTGCTTCTCAGCTAGCACATTCTAGTCTTACAGCAATATCGACAAGGGGTATTCAGAAGACTAAATACTAATAAATGTTCATGGCCAGCTTCTTGTTTTTTTGTTTTGGTAAAGCCCCCCCCTTCTGGAAAAGTGTGTATAAGAGTAAGAACTGTGTCTGATTCAAATCAGAAAGCCAGTAAGCTTTCTCACTTTCTGTCATTTCTTTGAAAATAAATATGAAAGTTAATTCAAATATAGCTGTTGTTGTTTTTAGTGGGATCTGTTTCATCAGACGATGCTCACCTGTGAAATGTTAAAAAGGGCATTTTTTTCCCTAACAATGGTAACCTGCACAACTCTCTCAAAAAGCAGAAGGGCTTCATGGGGTTTCTCATCTGCCAATATGTCCGGCGTGTGGATTTGCGTTGATGTGATATCAATTAACAGTGACAGTCAGACATTACTTCAAGTCAAGTAGTGGATTGTAACTTGAGTGTATATGTTTTGTATCTGCTGTGTCCCTGCTTTGGACATACAGAATAAAATAAAGGATTGGTGGAAGTGGTGACTAAATGCCTGGAATAAAACCACAGACTCTTGCTTTTAAAGCCACTGAGTGATGGTAGTTTATTTAATTGGCTCATAACACCGGGTAGCTCCTGCTGCCACACTGCCCTGACCTTTCGTTCATTCGTTCATATACCAGCCTCTTTTACCAATCAGAAAACAGTGTTTAACCGCAAATGTACTGACGGTTCTCTTTTTCAAACATGGAACCAATAAACATGGGGTTAGGTAATTACAGTATCAGTAGGCAAGTACCTGCAAATTGGGCTGTAGTTAGACAGTTGGTGGTTGAGCTCAAGTGAGAAATTAATTAAAGAATTTAGAAAATTGTGTTCACTGAATGCATTTTTTGTCAAAGAAATGCAAAAATCATCCGGAATGATTCACAAATCATTCAATGGTCCACATTGTTGGGCTGTTGTGCCTGTGAATAGATGAATAAATAAGCAAATAGTGGAACTGGAGGAAGACCTGTCATATATAGATTTGACATGCAGTCCTTTGATCCTGATCAGCCAGTGGGGGTCGCTAGAGAGCAATGAAGTCACGAGGTGGGCAGGTCAGACGAAACCAAAAGGGAAGGTTGACGAACTGCCTTTTATTTACAAAAATGTAACAAAACTTCCTCAAATAAAAACAAGGCCAATCTTGCAAACCAACATGTTATAATGAGACCATGAAGAAGAACTTAAAATTTACCCTTACAAAAATACTTCTGCAGCAGTGTCCACGAACCAGCTTCTCAAATGGCCCTGCATGTCCTACAGACCTGGAAACAGGCCTCGTATATCACCCACGGATTAGGGAAAGGGCCACCGCTATGGTGCTTACAATGAATCACAGCTGTGGCCATACCTGCCTGTAGTCACTGTCCAAATACTCACAGACTGCACATGACCTTCTCAGAAAAGCCATTATACAGACAAAGAAAAACACAAGATGTTGAAAATGTAGTTCTCATGAGATTACAGCTGGTCTAATTATTTAAATTTATAATCACAAAACACTCGTATTTGTAATACTCATCAGCTGACTCCTCACTGGGGAAAGAACCTCTGTGCGTGTCTGATCCATCCCTGCAATTGTTTCCTGATATATCAAGGCATCCGCCATCCATCCCCTATGCCACCACAAATCTGTACTTCTCTCCTTCTCCCCCATTATCCAGCCATTTGTCTTCTTCTTTATTTCTGCGTCAATCTTGAATAAAATCATTCCAAAGATGAAATTGAAATTCCCTCAACACCTGTTCACCTGTTGAATATCCAATTCACAATCAGAACCTCAATCTGCATCAACTTCAATCAGCACTTTGTTTCTCAGCACATTTGGCAGACGCTCTCATCCAGAACAACCTAGAAAAAGGTTCATACCCGTAACCAGAGATAAGTGTGCTGAAAAACCCCTAGAGGGAAATACAGTTTCAAGTGCTTAGAATACAACAGATGCAAGGACTTGGGCCTGGTAGATTACAGCAGTTGTGACCGAGAAGTGCACGTGTGGAGAGGGGGGGGCCTCCTGGGGTGGCTGAACGGAGAGGTCTGGCAGTGTGCAGGTGATCTAAACAAATGTCCCTATAGTATTTCATGATAAATGACTCATTTGAACCAATGAGTTTGGAAGTGCAGTATTTCATCATAGATATGAATGACAATGTTTTGAATAGGCTGTGTTAAATGTGCTGACCATTTTGAGTCTTGTGTCTAAGGTTTTGAAAATTTGGCTCAAACTTCAAAAGATTTTGAAGTGATTGGGAAAAAAACTGTAACAACGATAACCTTCCTTCCTAAGATTAGTGTTCCCGTTTTTTCATGATTTGTGCTTCTCTTGAACTTTCTGTTTCATGTTCATTCTTTATCACGCTCATGGGCTTTCCTGCCTTTCATACTGAGCCACAGGATGGCGATGTTACCTTTCAGTTCATGTGTAGAAAAGCAAAAATGACAAATTATAAAAATGATAACAAAGTGACTCTTCTTCCTTTATTAGCATTCACAATTTTAAATGAATAACATTGCAGATTAGTGTGCTCCTGAAATGAGTCCAGAGGAAATGTGGCAAAGTAATGCTGATTTTGTCATATTGTTAAATAATACAAACCAGCAATTAACTCAGAACCATTCATATCCATAGTTCAGGTGTCTCATCTCAACAACTAATTGCAAATGGAGTTAATCTGTTTGAGTGAAAATAATGATTAAAGATTTTCATTAATTTACACCGAATACAAATGTCACTTTTAATATGCTCATATAAAAGTGTGAGTGTGTGTCGTGTGTGTCTGCATTTGCGTGCGTCTGTTTGCGTCCGTGTGTGTGGGGTGTGTTGTTTCATTTAAAAAAGTGTGATTTGCTATACTTCCTCTTTCTTTGATGTGCCATTTTTCTATTCTAGACTGATCACTTTTTAGAAAGAAGATGCAAGACTATGTTCGATCACTTCTAGTGTTCTTTTGTTCCACATTATTGTTCAGCTCAATACCAGTCTAAAACTGCTGTACTGTCATCATCAGAAACAGCACAGCCATGAACCCAGAAGATGACCTCACTACACTCTCAGAAATAAAGAAACTGTTCTTCAAGGATCAAGTTCCAAAATGTAGCTTGAAAGTCTCTTTGGGTACAAATCAGTGGATTTTCCAAGCCAAAAAGTACAAAGTAGTTGTAATTAATAGCTAGGGTTCAGTTTTGTACCTATAAAATACCACTCCAACGACAAGCATTTGTACCTTTCTTGGCCCTTTTTCTACCTTTATTTCTGAGATTGTACTGGAAAAAAACATGAACTAATGTCTTACTGTCAATTAAAATCCCTGCTGGGGAAAACAAAACTGCTGGTAGCTGGTTTACCAGTTCAGACCAGCTCAAGCTATGTTTTGAAACAGCTGATATCTGATCATTTCAAGCTGGTCATAGCTGGGTTCACCAGGGATCACTTAAACAGGAATCCACACACCAGACATCAAACATATTGACAGATCAAACAAATAAAGTCCTTGATGTAGTCATCTCTTCTGGGGAAACTTGTACAAGTTTCCATTGAGATTGGGCAACTGCTGAACCGAACCTCAGATAAACATCCTGCGAGACACAGTCATGTTGAAGTGATACAGAACAAATTATTGCAAAGCAAAAAGCAGAAATGAAAGCAGAATATTTTAGTGTCAAACTAACAATTAGAATTAAATGACAACAAAGTCCACGCATTTTTATTGCATTATGCAGAAGCACAATGCAGACAAAACTACTCAAACATAGCTACAGTACTTAATGCTGACACTTTGACACTAATTTCAGAACCTTGAGGTAATTTCTCAAAACTGTCGACAAAACTAAAAATAGATATTTAGAAACATTTTTCAGAACTCGAAAAACCTTTTTCAATTGCTTGGATACAATACACAAAAACCAAAAATCATTTGTATCCTACTTCTCAAAATGATAAGTAACTGTAAGATTACTCCTCAACCTTTGGAACAGAATCAATTTTGCTACATTATCATTCAATGTAATACAGCACCACCATTTTTTGTCACAGGGGCTTTCAACCTTTTTTGACACGCACGTTTGAACTGGTGGTCAAGTGACTGATGATTGAGTTTGCAGAGTGTTAAGAGCAAGAGTTAGGATGTGTATCCACCTGCAACACCATAGCGACAACATGGAGCAGCCAGATGATCCATGTTAGAATAGAGATCAAGCAGTGACAGGAGGAGGAAGAGACAGGATTTTTTTCCCACTTTGTACCAATATTTTTTTTTTAAATGTACTTTTTCAAAACTCTTCATACAACTCTCTGCACCAACATGCAGCTTGTCAGTTAATTTAATTCACAAAATGGATCAACTACCAAACCATTGCGAACATGTCTCAAAGGAAATGCACCAGCACTAGAATTATTTGTGTCAATCATTACAATGATCTAAAAAACATTAACAACCAGTGGCATTACAGTCGATGCATTATTTTCTGTGAGTGATTTTCTAATTGGACTGTAGAAATGCATAGTGTTTGGTGGTTTAGAGTTTTTGTAAAAGCAATGAAAAAATAATTCAGTTTGGTCCATATACAGTGCTCTTGTGCTAACTGTCAAAAGTTCTAAAAAAGTTGTCAAATAAAAAGTAACTTAAATAAAGTTCAAAGTATTAATATTGCCACGTGGGAAGAACCAACATGATATGAAAAACTCAATTATCCTCACAGTGGCTATTATTGAATGTGCATTGTCTCAAATGTATCTCCCTCACCCCCTCAATGCCTCATTTATTCACTCTTTCATAGAACCTTACCTGCCTCTCTGACTGGGACCCGCAAGGTCGGTGGTTTGATCTCCGGTGTAGCCACAATAATATCCACACAGTTGTTGCACCCTTGAGTAGGGCCCTTAATCAGGGGGGATTGTCTCCCGCTTAATCTAGTCAACTGTAAATCAGTGGCAATCTTGGGGTGTCGGTGGGTGGGGTTTATAATGGGGGCGTAGACGTTTTTTTGATTTACACAGTTTTATAGAATTATGAACAATCTTTTGGTTTAGTTAGGCTTGATAAAGATGTTATGGTCTATATTTTACAATGTGTCTTTCAGATGGAAAAATGAACTCCTCATCTCAGTGACATATTTTAATTACACTGGTATGCAGCATATTACAAAGCTTATGTAATGGGTCTTGAAAAAGATAAGGCATTAACATTTTATACTTCTACATCATAGGTCTTACACAATAATAATGACTTATTTCTGATTAATATTTCTTGTTTTTGAAATAGAATGCAAATTAACAGGTGAAAATAGAAGGAATTGGCCAAAACAATATCCTGAAACCCAATACAAGACATTATGTGTAATGTAACATGACAGGACATTTCTTTTTTAGCAGAGTGAGATACTCACAGAGGACACACAAGACTAATGTGGCAGCCAATAAGAGAGCACACAGCAGCCCCAGACACACTGCAGCCAGTCTGTAGGGGTGGGAGCTTTGGCCACCTGTCTCTGTGGCCACAAGACAAACAGCAGAATAAAACTATCCTGTAATCCGGCTAATAATCTTTATTTTTATAAGTTTATTTTCACTGCAGAGAGAATATTCATTTGCCTTTTGTACACTGTACCATAGCCCTGAAAATGGACTAAAGCACAAAGTCTCTGTTACTCTATTCTGGGACATCAACAGCAGCTTCTTAATAGACTGCAGAAGAGTTTCATTCGTAGCCTGATAGCACCACCAATCGTTGACGTTTTGAAACCATCTCAATTTCGGTTATGCCGTTTATCACAGTTTGCGACAAATCTCTTCAAGTGTTCTTACATGTGTGCTGAGCTCTTGAGCTGTTGAGTGTGGTGTGGCCCAGAGTGCTGTATACATCTAGTTGTGTGGAGGCCAGTTCAGTGTATATACCCTCTGAATCTTTGGAGACTGTAGATGCTGCCATTTCTGAAAACTGCTGATAATGGTCTTTCTTTCTTTCTTTCTTTCTTTTTTATATTATGTGTCACTGTGGACTGTGGTACATGAGGAAGTTTGGTTTGCGGTATTACAACATTGTTGCTAGCAGTCCGCTTCCTTTCCATGCAGAATATTGCAAACTTTACAAACTGAATTTAATCAAATAGCCTACTTGATTTGCTTTTTTCAGGGATTTGCTTTGCTTCAACAATGATGCACACTGTCCTTGTTAAAGCAAAGCAAAGCTTTAACATTCGAAGTGCTGATGTTATAGAGCATCCCTGAATTTCAGCAACTTGAGTGCTAATAGCTTTCCCAAAACAACAATGTGTGTATGATTAGACCAGCCTAGGAGATGAAGACACAGGTAAGACCAGCAGCTCATCATTGAGTATGACATGACTCATGTGGTTCATTTAGGAGTCTCTACGAGGGGAACCACATGTGCTGGTCATACAGGCGTATGGTGTAATGGTACACAGGGCACACAGGTATGGAATGTAAGGATGAATCAGAAACCACACAAACACAATTTACACAGACCTCCAACAACATTGATTTTTGAATGCTTCAGTTTTGTCTAAATAGGTTTATTTACAGATGAGCAAAAGCAAAAAAGCAAAAATGAAGGGCAAATGATTGAATTTATACCATGATTGAGTCGCATACCTAACCATTTTGTGGGTACATGTGGTTTATGGCTTTGTGTCACAGCCCCTGTTTAGAGAGCTACATCTAAGCACGTTTTAGTGACATACTCATTTTTAAAAGTACTAAGAACTCTTTGTATTAGCAGATGCTTTGACACAATGAGCTCATAACACATCCACTTTTGTAGCAGGGGGATTGCTGTTGTGTACAACAGTAAACTTATGGTGCTAATAAGGATTTGTGATTATTTATACATATGTCCATATTCACAGAAATAATAATGTTATAGCTGAAAATACTCTGCATCTATAGGCTTTTGTACAGTAATTACTTAATTTAATAATATTTAATAAAAATTTAAAAAATTAGCAATGATGAATATTACTTTGGGGAGCACAGCATTTGTCTCAATGAACCAATTCCATTTAAGTAGCTTAGTTGAACATTATTTCACTGAATTAACATTTCAGTTAATCTGAAAATACACAAATTCATATCCAAGTTTAATCTTTAAAATGTGATTCATAACCACAGCTTTCAGAGGAATGGAGTGCAAACAAATATATTATCAAGATGACAGGATTTCTCTCCTGGCATTGAGCGCTTTGATGACACACCACTCAAACACTGGCACATTTCTGCTTATTTTGATATTTTCAGCTGAGGAAATGGTTAAAACTGTCATGGTACAAAAATGGATTTCCCATTTGGCATCAATGTTACACCATTGGCAATTAAAGGAGCAGAGCATCAGTCTCACAGATGAAGCGGGCGAACAAATGGCAGCCTGCGTCCACCCATAGATTCTTACCAGGGTAAGTAAGTGCACAGTCTGCGGGTGTGTATGTGTCTCTTTGTAGCTGGAAACGATTATCTGGTTCTCCACTCCTCCAGTAGCTGGAATCGAGTCAGAGAGACTGAATGAGACACAGAAGCTCTGCTTCTCTCCTGTTTCCTACAGAGACACAGTGACTCCTGCACATTCTCTGTCTATTACAGGCTATGATAGTGCACTGTTTGACACTGCAGACCCTGAATAAATCAAGCAGAGTTTAGAGAGTGAAAATGTATCGTGTTTGAAGATAATTCAGAATTGCACTGTAAACATTCAAATCATCCCGATCTTGCAAACTGTACAATATTATTAATGAAGACGGTTAAGTTCACACATTCACAATACATAATGAACAGAAATATATGCACTGCATGAACACAAATCAAGGACCAACTATCAGCAGAGGAACATTCATATTTCTGATCTGTTCAGAAGTTGTTTCAAATTATGCAGCTCTGTGTCTGTCTGTATATTTATGCCCAGTACTGTGTGTGCAAGGAATCTTACTTTTTCTGCAGGAGGGTTCCATCCACCCAGAGCCAGGTGCCCTCTGTTTCTGAGTCACTCAGTCCAATCCAGTTCAAATCTTGTATGTATTTGGTGATGAACTCCTGGACACAGACACACAATGACTCTCACTGCTCACTCTGCTGACAGAGACACTGAGAGACACAAAGTCCTGTAAGATTTAACTAATTGTAAGACAATTTTATACTGGTCACAAACCTATCCCCTGTCCCCACAACTATCTCCTGTCCCCACACCATTTGTCCCCACAATAAAGTACATACACTTGTCTGATCCTCTGAGTCAATTCACACCTTAACTTGACTAGAAGCCCTTGTTCATTAGAACCAGCTCATTGGTCAATTTGAATGCAAATATCTGGAGGTGATTGGTCAGAAAGATTGGTTTAGTTTAAAATAAGTTGATTTTGTTAACGATTGGGTGTTAGATACTGAGCAGCAGCATGAGCCACACCACACTGATAAACAAACTTCACTCAAAGTAATCATCCTGAATATTGATCAGATTGTAAGAAGCAACATGATATGAGAATCACAATTGTCTTTAAGAAGGCTGTAGTATGTAGAAGTATGAATTTATGTCAAATTTATCTCCCCTACCCACTCACTGCCTCATCCATTCACTCTTTCACTGAACCTTACCTGCTCCTTGCCACTCTCTATAATAACCAGGTCAGCTCCCTGTCTTACGCAGTCTCTGTGACTGTTCATCCAGCTCTTCCCCTCAGTGGAGAAGTAGTAACACTTGGAAGAAAACTGCTCCCAGCCCTGTGGACAGGGCTTGCACACTCTCTCTGTACATGAAGAACAGGCAACAGTTTCTGTGAATTATCTTTACACTGAGCAACAGAATGAAAGTAAAAGACTAAAAGCTCCTCTGCAGATAACCAACAGAGGAACACCACTCACTCTGTGAATTGTCTCTGGGACAGTACTGCTCCATAAAGGGGAGTTTCTTGAATACTGCACTGGATTCTCTCTGTAGCTGTTCCTTGTCCCTGTTCAAGGTGCTGTTATTGGCTCTGAGCTCCTCCTGGCCTCTCGCCAACATTGAATATTTCTGAGACTGGTTTGTATCTAATACACAAGGGCAAAACGCATTCCTTCGAAACAAATCTGTGAATTTTACCATATTTCACCACTGTTCACTATGATACTGACAACTGCATCATATATCTTTACAGTAAATTAGCTGAGACTTTTTATCCAAAGTGACTTACAGTTGATTAAACAAAGCAGAGCACAATCTGCCCTGGAGCAATGTGGGGTTAATAACCTAGCCCAAGGACCCAACAGCTGTGCCAATCTTATTGCGGCTACACAGGGGCTTGAACCACCAACCTTCCAGGTCCCAGTCATGTGCCTTAACCACAAGGCTACCGGCTGAACTATGTCCACCAAGGTATATGCCAAACCTTTCCACATGTATCAAACATGATATGACATTACATTATTGGCTCTTATCCAGAGTGACGTACAATTGATTAGACTAAGCAGGAGACAATCCTCCCCTGGAGCGATTCAGGTATAAGGGCCTTGCTCAAGGACCCAACGGCTGTGCGGATCTTATAGTGCCTATACTGGGATTAGAACCACAGACCTTGCGTGTCCCAGGCCTTTACCTTAACCACTACGCTACAGGCCCTAGGCCATACCCAAAGAAACTGATAGATGCACATACTATTCTATAGCAGGAGCTAGTGTTTATATGCATTGGTCATTCATTTGCTTTGTTCTAGCCCATTTCAAAAAGGTCTTTTATTTTTTTTTTATCCTGATACTCACAGAGGACACACAAGACTAATGTGGCAGCCAATAAGAGAGCACACAGCAGCCCCAGACACACTGCAGCCAGCCTGTAGGGGTGGGAGCTTTGTTCCCTTTTCTCTGTGGTCAAGAAAACAGACAATTTAAGCAGAATGCAATTTTTTTTTTTAAACCAAACATCTCCTGGTAAATTCAAGATTTGCGAAAGAGGGTGAAAACTCACTACTGCAAGCACTACTATTACCACAGTGCAAGCCACAAAAACTAAAAGAAGAACGCCCAAACAATGCACATAGAGGCTCTGAAGTACCACACACATACAAAAATTCAAACTAATTATCCAACTAACAATGTTAATGTTAAGCTAAGTTAACATTTAAAATGAAAAGAAATTCAACAAAACTTACTGAACCAAACAGCAAATGACTGGTGCTAAATCAAGTCTGCAGCAAACAGTGATGATGCATTTCTGTCATGTTTTTGTTTCTGTTCTGTACTTGCACTTCAGAGGGGCTTACTGACCTGCTGAACCACAGAGGGTCTGACTGACCTGCTGAATCACAGAGGGGCTTACTGACCTGCTGAGCCACAGAGGGGCTTACTGACCTGCTGAACCACAGAGGGGCTTACTGACCTGCTGAGCCACAGAGGGGCTTACTGACCTGCTGAACCACAGAGGGAATTACTGACCTGCTGAACCACAGAGGGGCTTACTGGCCTTCTGAGCCACAGAGGGGTTTACTGGCCTTCTGAACCACAGTGGGGCTTACTGGCCTTCTGAACCACAGAGGGGCTTACTGACCTGCTGAACCACAGTGGGGCTTACTGACCTGCTGAACCACAGAGGGGCTTACTGACCTGCTGAGCCACAGAGGGGCTTACTGGCCTTCTGAACCACAGTGGGGCTTACTGGCCTTCTGAAACACAGTGGGGCTTACTGACCTGCTGAACCACAGAGGGTCTTACTGACCTGCTGAACCACAGAGGGAATTACTGACCTGCTGAACCACAGAGGGGCTTACTGACCTGCTGAACCACAGTGGGGATTACTGACCTGCTGAACCACAGAGGGGCTTACTGACCTGCTGAGCCACAGAGGGGCTTACTGACCTGCGGAGCCACAGTGGGACACTGTGCAGGAGGAGGTATGGTTGGTAGGTTTCACCTCAGAATAGGTTACATCTTCATCATGAGTTACTGAGAGAGAACGGGGGCGGGGGTCAATAATCTCATTTCTTAATTCATTTTGGTCATTCAAGTTCCTCTCCAATACAGTATATACACACTCACCGTGATCTTTATTAGAAACACTTCTACTTCATTACACCCAATTATTCATACAGTTATCTAATCAGCCAATTGTGTGGCAGCAGTGCAATGCATACAATCGTGTAGATACAGGTCAGGAGCTTCAGTTAATAATCACATCAACCATCAGACTAATTGTTGGTGGCAGACAGGGTGGTTTGAGTATCTCAGAAACTGCTGATCTCCTGGGATTTTCATGCACATTAGTCTCTAGAGTTTGCAAAGAATGGTCAAAGCTGACAGGAAGGTGACAGTAATGCAAATAACAGTGGTATGCAGAAGAGCAGTTCTGAACACACCCATCTGTCTAAGTGGATAGGTTACAGCAGTAGAAGTCTAAAGAATAAGTCTAATGAATACCTAATAAAGTGCTAGGTGAGTGTATATAGTGTGTGTGTGTGTGTGTGTGTGTGTGTGTGTGCGTGTGTGTGTGCCCATGTGTGTGGGAGTGTGGGTCAACATTGCCAATGAACAGTCATCACTAGTTAAGACATTTCCTGTTGAATGATGCATCACAGACAACACGGCTTGTGTGCCTTTTAACATGTATATGTAGTGTCCTGCACTGTGGCCAATTTCCGTGTTAAATCTAAATCTTTACATTTGAAATAAAAAATTTAGGGAAGACAGCATTAAAATGTATAGGAGAGAAACACAGAAGCAAGGGAAGGAAAAAAAGGAACATAAAATCTTTTGTTTCTATTTTCAAAATAGAACCGAGTAGGCAGGGGTGTGGCCCATCCTGTTAAGGCTCACAGTAGTGCTGCTCAAAAACATTAAAATACAGAAATATCTTTATTAATAAAGAGGCATATTTGAATATATTCTGAGTAAGAATGGCACTGCCAACGGCTTGTACCCTCATACCTGTTTGGTCTGAAACCAGCAAACCAGAAAATTGCGGATACCTATTGAGCACCGTGACATTGCCTGACTACTAACAGAACAAGAGATAATTAATGATAATGTGCCCACATATTCGCTAAAAGAGAGAGATTGAAGTTACTTGATAGAAAATGCAACGTTAACGATATGTTAACAATGACATAACAGGTTGTACAGAATTCAACGACTCACCTGCAGGCTCCTGCTTCAAGTTCTTCTTGAATTTTACCGATGAATAATGCACACCCTCACCCATTGGGGCGAAGAAAGACCCTGAACCACGGAGAGCAGAGAGAGAAAGAGCAAGGGAGGACAGGAGAATCAGAACAGCAGAAAAAAGGAAGTAAAACAGTAGGTGGTTTATACAGTGTTAGCCGCAGATATTCTCTCTCTCCCTCTCTCCCTCCCCGTGTACTTAAACCTTAAAGTTAATTTAGAAACCCTTCCTCTGTCAACAGTTTATATTTAACCCTAGAATCCTCCTAAGCATCCAAGGGTTGCTTGAAGAACCTTCTTCAATGAAGTTGTTATTTCTGGGATGTATTCAAAGCATTGAATTCATTGTATGTACTCTCATTTATTTTATATATTCGAAACAATATGGTTTCTAATGCAAATGGTGGGCATTTACTATATAGAGCCTTTATCCAAAGCACTGTACAATTGACGCTTTGCATTCCCCCATTCACCCAGCCTTGTCTTGCTCAGGGACACACGCAGGGCGGGATCAAACTGGCAACCCTCCGAATGCCAGACGACCGTTCCTGCTTCCTGAACTAATGTGATCTCGTAATGTTGTTATTATTATGATTATTATGATTCGTATTATTATAACAGATTCCTCCAGGCACCTGTGTGGCAAACTGAAGAGCCCCTAAAGGTTCCTCCAGGAACATTTCACTTTAATTCATTCATTCATTATCCTAACCTGCTAATCCTGAACAGGGTCGCAGGGGGGCTGGAGCCTATCCCAGCATACATTGGGCGAAAAGGCAGGAATACACCCTGGACAGGTCACTAGTCCATCGTAGGGCACACACATCATTCACTCACACACTCATACCTATGGGCAATTTAGACTCTCCAATCAGCCTAACGTGCATGTCTTTGGACTGTGGGAGGAAACCAGAGTACCCGGAGGAAACCCACGCAGACACGAGGAGAACATGCAAACTCTGCATGTTCGAACCCAGGACCTCCTTGCTGTGAGGCGGCAGTGCTACCCAAGGCACCATCCGTGCCGCCCTCTGTTGATATGAAATAAATGAAAAGAAATGTGACAATGTGTTTGCTTCACATTGGTGTAGTGTTACAGTGGAAGAGGACAAAAAATGATGTGACAGCGTTTCACAGGAATCCTACTTCGCCTTCACTTGATTTACAAAATGCTTAGAGCCAGAATGGCAGATTGTCACCAATTACCTGTATGGCTTTATCACTGATGTGCACTGATAACATATTCTCTTAATTTTCTCTTAAATATTCTCAAATACATAATGGTGGATTGTCACCTTCCGTATTGTCGTTGTAACACTTGGTCATTCACAATTTCACAGTTATCTGCACGATCGGTGTGTACTTGAAAGCTACAGTAACAGTCACTGTGACCTGCCTCCGCAGGAGCCCAAAAACTGAGCCATAATGAAAGACTAAAGGAACTTATTGGTCAAAACTTTAAAACGTTATTATTTTGAGCCAATTTTTCGACACTGTATTTTTTGATTTTCCATGGGCCCCCCTGACTGCTTCATGGTCCCCCTGGGCCTCTTCAGTCAAAAAATCCCACAATTCTTTAATATCACTTTTTTATCAATTTCAAACCTGTTCCAGCAATAATAGTTAGAGTCATTTATTTATATTACTTTATTATTCCAAAATCAGGACACATATTTAAATTATGAAAATAAAACAACATTTAAAAGCTGGTTGTTTTTAATAGACTAAACTTTTAAAAATCATTTTTATGATTATGATTAACTTCTACAAATTTTTATCAGTCCAGGATTCAGTGAGGGATCATTACAAACATGTCCAGTAAGTGAGAACATCGGTGGGGCGTCTGATTGGAGGGCTGTAGTGTAGCTGGGGCCCCTGATTGGAGGGCTGTAGTGTAGCTGGGGCCCCTGATTGGAGGGTTAGATTGGAGTCCAATGGTCTGGGAGCCTGGCAGTTAACCCAAATGTTTTGCAGTGCTGCCGTTGTACTATTAAGAAAAGCACTCCAACTGAATTACTTTGGTCAAATTAGCCAGTTGTATTAAAGGATTGTGTGTAAAAATGCAATCTGTGTAAGATTGTCTGGATAAGAGTGTCTCAATGCAAACATGTGCATGCATTTGGGAAGCACAAATCTATATCACAGTATTTCACACAACACTATTTCACAACATGGAAATGGATTCTGTGTCTCTATGCCAGTCTCTGTTTTGTTCCCTTTAAGGCCTCACCTCTCAAACATAGGTACAGTTCTGGCCTGGTCATAATGTTTTGATATTTTCAGCATCTTTGGAAAATAAGGAAAATGATTACATATGTTCTTGAACAAAATTTCCCAGATTTCCCACTTGGCATCAAAGGAAGTGGCGTTTTAAAGCAGCAGAGCGTCAGTCTCGCAGATGAACCTGCGGTACGAGTAGCAGTGCGTGTCCATCCATGCACTCTCACCGGGCACAGTCACCACACAGTCTGCGTCCTGGTACTGCGTGCGACTGTCAAACCAGAAATGGTCGTCCGGCTGTCCGTTCCTCCAGAACCTGTAAGATAAGCACAGAGACACAGGCTGCCGGGTGGCTCATTGGGCTAAGGCAGGTGCATGGATGAGCCCCACAGTCATGGACCAAATCCAGATCATGCCTGTGCTGATTGTGGCTGGAAGCACCATAGGGCAACGCACAGTTGGCAATTGTATCACCCTGTTGAGCTACCAGCATGGGAGGGTTCAGTGTATAGTACCTCCCGCTGGTTCATTTTGCCCCCATGGACTGCATGTCAAAGCGGAATATGAAATGTCTTCGTCTGACGGTGGTGTGAAGAAGCAAGCCGGCAACATCACTTGTTTCTGCGGACATATTTAATTCAACAGAAGCAGTGTGGGATCGTGCCTGAACATGACTACTCAGTGAACATTTCAAATTAGGATGGGAACCTAACTCTGACCCCCGACGTAGCCAGGGAGCAATGTTTTTAGGGCAAATTTGCAACTGAAAAATTAATGTCGGTTTTTTATAATTTATGGTGGCTGTGTGAGATATTTGCTTCATTCTATGTTTACTTTTACTTTCAAATTCATCCACATTACTTCATGTACAGGTTGGCTTTCTAAGCTATAAAGGACATGCTGTTGTGCTGTTTGGAGGCCTATTTTTAGACATTATTTTCACACACAGGGAAACACAGTTCGGCTACACTTTATAAACTGTTTTCCACCTGCTTGTGCTCTACATTTGGTGCAAACAGCAGTTTCTTATGGGAAAATAGTGAGCGATTATTTAGCTTATAAGGATAATTATAATAATTATATAATAATTATAAATCAGAATATTCTAATAGACGCCTCCCATGTACAGTACAATATAGTTCATTCGTGCTGTGTAGAAATTTGGTTCTTTTTTATTTGGCTCCAATGAATTAATTAATTAGAAAGTTATATATGAGATATTACGTGTTCAATGATAACTGGTAGCGTCATAACAGGGGCGATAGAGCAGTCATCTAGCACTCAGACAGTTGCGGCTTGATCCCTCGCCCTGGTTGTGTCAAAGTGTCTGGGAGCAAGACACCTAACGCCCAATTGCTCCCGATGAGCTCATTGGTACCTTGCATGGCAGCCTTTCCCTGTTGGTGTGAAAGCGCTGTGTAAATCCAGTCCATTTACCACCCTCTGGTGGCCATTTAACATCATTATTTACACTTACACATCACACGATAATAGTTGCTTTTTAATTTAGTAGTATGTGATATGGAGGTGCTAGAGTATACTCAGTTTCTCCACTGTCTAAATATGTATGCCCAGTAGTGTGCGTGAAAGGACTCTTACCCTCTCTGCAGGGGGCTTCCATCCACCCAGAGCCAGGTGCCCTCTGTTTCTGAGTCACTCAGTCCAATCCAGTTAAAATCTCTTGGATGTTTGGTGATGAACTCCTGAACACAATGATTCACTCTCACTGCCCACCCTGCTGAGACACACAGTCCACACCGAAACATTCTGGATGTGTCCAGATACTGAGCAACAGTGTGAGCCACACCACATCGATAAATGAGATTCACTCAAAGTATTAATATTGGACATGTGTCATGTTGGAAGAACCAACATGATATGATAAACACAAACATCCTTACAGTGGCTATTATTGAATGTGCATTGTCTCAAATGTATCTCCCTCACCCCCTCACTGCCTCATTCATTCACTCTTTCACAGAACCTTACCTGCCTCTCTGACTGGGAATAATAATAATATCCACACAGTTGTTGCTCCCTTGAGCAGGGCCCTTAATCAGAGGGGTTGCCTCCTGCTTAATCTAGTCAACTGTAAGTCACTTTGGATAAAATCTTGAACCACATGCCTGTAATGTAACGTCCATTAAGAAGCTAGCTAAATTGCTTATGTGAAAAGCAATGAATAAAACTGATGAAGTGTCCTTCAGATGGAAAAATAAACTCATCTCAGTGACATGGCGGCACAGATGGTGCAGTGGGTAGCACTGCTGCCTCACAGCAAGGAGGTCCTGGGTTCGAATCCCTGTCGGCCGGGGCCTCTCTGTGCGGAGTTTGCATGTTCTCCCCGTGTCTGCGTGGGTTTCCTCCGGGTACTCCGGTTTCCTCCCACAGTCCAAAGACATGCAGGTTAGGCTGATTGGAGAGTCTAAATTGCCCATAGGTATGAGTGTGTGAGTGAATGGTGTGTGTGCCCTGGGAAGGACTGGCGACCTGTCCAGGGTGTATTCCTGCCTTAAGCCCAATGTATGCTGGGATAGGCTCCAGCCCCCCTGCGACCCTGTTCAGGATAAGCGGGTTAAGATAATGGATGGATGCCTGTGACGGAGCCACGCTGTCACTGAATGCGGGCAGCAAGCGCACACACACACACACACACACACCACACATTCCCCGTTCCCTCCTGGTCTCACAAAATATTTAATTAAACCGCAATGTGACGGAACCGCGCTGTCACTGAATGCCGGCAGCACGCGCACACACACACACACACACCACACATTCCCCGTTCCCTTCCGGTCTCACAAAGTAGTTAATTAAACCTCAATATCATTCCCTCTTTTCTCCACCGTTTCAGTAGCGCGACCAAGGGTGCACACTTGGCAGTGCTATGTTCAGTTACGCATACATTCACACAAATACAAGCGACTTACTGTTTGTTGAAGGCATATGCATCAACCGGCTCCCTCTCCATGAGCTTGGTTGGCGAAACAGAGGCGTAACTTTTCTAATTGTTTAAATAGTCTCTTTATGCGCGCTCTCAGGATCACATGATCTGTACAATTATGTTTATTTTTGTGTAACGTTAATTTGCACGGTAAATAACGTATTTTGATTTAAGGGAACTGTTTAGGAGGATATAGTTGATCCTTGATTTGATAAATGGTAGAAGCTTTATTCTGTGGGGAAATTAGGTAATTGTTTTCTAAGGAATAATTAAGCCTAGTGGGAGGGGCTATATGTTTAAAAGGGGCTGCTGTTCCCCTATTAGGGGAGTCTTGACTCAGTTACTGAGAAGGTAACATTGTTTAAATTGTTGGCTTTACGTGTGAGTTACTGAAGAACTCATGTGGGTAAATGCCCTTTTTCCTTTGGAAACCCTTTTGTATATAGAGTGTTTTGTTTTCTGTGTTTTTCCATCTTTTTGAACTTTTTCTTTGTAGATATTCACACTGTGTTGTCTGGGAGGCCGGCATAAATAAATCTCACTAAACCAAGATTTTCCGAGTACGCCTGAGTTTGTCGATTTTTGGGGAGTTCCCAAGAGAATCCTGCCACATATGGTGTCAGAAGTGGGATGGCTACTCGGAGGAAGCTAACCCGCCGTCCAGGACAGCGCACAGGACTTCGTTCTCAGGGGCAAGAGAACTATGAGGGGGGGACAACCGCCAAGCCAGACGTGGAGTGGGAGACTGCGGCTTCCTCATCCAAGGAGTCTGAGAAGGGGGCCAGGGGCTGGATGCACCCAGCAGCTCCGACAGCCGCAAGGTCGACAGGTGGACCAGATGGAGAGCTACTGGCATTGATGAGGGACTTCATGGCAGGACAGCAACGGAGAGAGGAGAACCTGTTGGCAGAGATCCGAGGCCTATGGGTTGCTAAACCACGGACTGACCAGTTGCCTCGGCCTGCCACCCAGCCCCATCGAGATGGTGACCAAGTACAGCCTGCTCCGAACCTGCACATCGCAGCCACCCCAAGCACACTGACGGCAAGCAGTCCCAGACTTAACCTGCCAACACCAGCACCCCAGCGTGGGCGCCAGGAGACACCAGCAGAGGCATCCGATCACCACTTTCCAGACCTGGACAACAGCCCAGACCAGCCAAGGTCAGAGTGGAGGCATTATAACGAACCAAAAATGCCACAATATCAGAGGGGTGAGGACATTGAAAACTATTTATTATGTTTCGAGCGCATTGCCAAAATGTGGAAATGGCCGGAGAGCGAGTGGGCATGCAGACTCGTTCCACTGCTGGCGGGGAAGGCATTGGAGGCCTACACAGCAATGGATGAGGACAGAGCACACCACTATACTGACCTGAAGGCGGCGCTGTTGGCAAAATTTGACATCTCTCCAGAGACCTACCGGCTGCAGTTCAGATCAACGAATGTACCACCGGGCGAGAGCCCCACCGAGACCTACCACCGCCTGAAGGGCCTCTACCGACTCTGGATTCGGCGGAGGTTGGAGAGGCCATCATCTTGGAGCAGCTACTCCGGGTACTTCCTTTTGAGGTGAGGACCTGGGTGAAGGAGCATGAGCCAGCAGAGGGACTTACAGCTGCCAAGCTGGTTCTGCAGTACCTCAACGCTCGGAGAGGAGGACCAGCTACACATTTCACCAGTGCAGCACGCCGACCAACACCCCAGCCCAGGCCTGCAAGGAGAGAGGAGTGTCCAGGTAACATCGGTACTGCCCCAAACCAACAAACATCTGGTAAGGACTTTGTCTGTTTTTACTGTCAGCAGCCAGGCCACAAAGCTTTGGTGTGTCCCATACGTAAAGCTAAGGTCACAGGTGCTTGCTATGCACCCCAGCCAGAGGGGGGGCCCTCTGGGGATAAGGGTGTACGAGTTCAGCGCTATAAAACTGTGGTGGTTAATGGACAGCAGGTTACTGCTCTGTTGGACACTGGTAGCTTCATGTCTTTGGTTAAATCTAGTCTGGTGCCAGTGAGCAGTGTTGATTATAGCAGACAAGCGGACATTTTGTGTGTTCATGGGGATAAGCATCCTTATCCAAAAGCCGACTTAACGGTTACTGTGGATGAACAACCTTACCTGTTGACTGTTGGGGTGGTAGAAAACCTGCCTGTGGATGCCATCCTGGGATGGGACTTACCGGTACTCATGCACTTACTGCAGGAAAAAGAACTGCCAGTGGAAACTGACTCTGGGGAGGATGGGGAGGAAAATGTGAATGTTTCTTGTCCTGGAATTACTCGAGCCCAGGCGAAAGCTGGTGTCCAACCACTCCCAGACCTTGACAGAAGTCTGTGTGAGGGTGGCACTAAGGGGCCAAGAAAATCCCGCCGCCAACGCCACTTTGAGAAAAAGCTATGGCCAACAGAACCTGAAGGAAAGAGTTTGCTGGCCAATAAAATGTGGGAAGTACCTGAGAATATGTCTGTACTGCAGAGGGGAGACAATACTTTGAAACCTTTGTTTGCTAAAGTGGTAGAAAAGACAAATGGGAAGGGGATAGGAAAGGCAAGGTTTATTGTTGATAATGATGTATTGTATACAGTGGAGGATGACCACAGACGCCTTGTAATCCCTGCTAGCTGTAGACCACTTGTCATGCACCTGGCACACACACTTCCATGGGCCGGACATCTTGGCCGCCACAAAACCTATCTTCGCATTAGTTCACGCCTATATTGGCCCTCCATGTATACAGACATTCAGAAATATTGCACCACATGCCCCACATGTCAGAAAACATGCACTGCCCGCAAGTCTGACCTAGCTCTTCTGCATCCACTGCCTGTTATCTCTACTCCATTCCGCAGGATTGCCATGGACATTGTAGGCCCTCTAGTGAAGAGCAGCGGTGGTCATCAGTACATTCTGGTCGTGTGTGACTATGCCACCCGTTTCCCAGAGGCCTTTCCCCTGCGCACCATCACCGCTCCCACTGTTCTGCGTGCTTTGGTTCAACTGTTCTCCAGAGTGGGGATACCAGACGAAATCCTCACGGACCAAGGGACCAACTTCACCTCCAGGTTGATGCAGCTCTTCCATAAACAACTGGGCATCTCAGCAATCAAGACCACCCCATACCACCCACAGACTGACGGTCTGGTTGAAAGATTCAACCAGACACTGAAAAAGATGCTACAAAAGTTTGTGGATGACACTGGCAAGGACTGGGACCGCTGGTTGCCATTTCTACTCTTCGCCTACCGAGAAGTTCCCCAGGCCTCAACAGGTTTCTCCCCATTTGAGCTGTTATATGGCTGGGATGTACAGGGGCCATTGGATCTGCTCCAAAAGGGCTGGGAGAGTCCTTCCACCACTCCAAGTGACAGAGGCGTGGTGCAGTTTGTGTTGGAGATGAGGGATCGGCTGGCGAGATACCAGGACGAGGCAGAGGTCAACCTGCGTGAGGCCCAGAAAAGCCAGAAGACCTGGTATGACAAACAGGCTCGACACCGTGAGTTCCAGCCTGGCCAAAAAGTCTTGCTACTTCTCCCTTCTTCCAACAGCAAGCTCTTGGCGAAATGGCAAGGACCCTACATCATCACCCGCAAAATGGGCCCAGTCACTTACGAGGTCCATCAACCTGAAAAGAAGAAACCAGTACAGACCTACCATGTGAACCTACTAAAAGAGTGGAAGGAGCGTCCAATCCCAGCACTGATGGTGAGGGAGGTGGACATGGAAGAGGAAGAGGAGACCGGACTGGAAACCCTATCTAAGACTGCTACTCCTGTGCTGGCACATCTTGCACCAGAGCAAGCTGCACAGCTCCTCCAGGTTTTTCAGGAGGCTCGTTCCCTCTTTGCTGCCAGCCCAGGACAAACCACCCTCGTTGAGCATGTGGTTAGTCTAAAGGATGAACGACCAATCCGCCAACGTCCCTACCGTATCCCACAACAGCTGGTGGACAAGCTGCGGCAGGAGGTGGAGGAGATGTTGAAGCTCGGAGTGATTGAGCCTTCCAACTCAGAGTGGTGCAGTCCAGTGGTCATCGTCTTCAAGAAAGATGGTTCTCTCCGGATATGCATTGACTTCAGGAAGCTTAATGCCATCTCAGAATTTGATGCCTACCCCATGCCAAGAATCAATGACTTATTGGAGAAGATCGGAGCGGCCAAGTACATCACCACCCTTGATCTATGTAAAGGCTACTGGCAGGTGCCACTGGAGAAGTCTTGCCGGCCATACACAGCTGGACTTTTCCAGTTTACTGTGATGCCATTTGGACTGCATGGAGCGCCAGCCACCTTCCAGAGACTGATGGATGGGGTCCTCCAGGGTTGTGACAACTGCAGCGCAGCATACCTTGATGATGTGGTAATCTTCAACACATGGGAGGAGCATGTCCAACACCTATCACTGGTCCTGGGAAGGATCCAGAAGGCTGGGTTGACACTCAACCCCTCCAAGTGTGAGTGGGCACAGGAGGAGACACGATACCTGGGTTATCAACTGGGACGAGGAGAGGTGCGTCCACAAGTGGAGAAGGTGGAAGCTATCCAAAACTGCCCTCGACCTCGCACCAAGAAGGAGGTACGGTCCTTCCTGGGATTGGCCGGCTGGTACAGACGGTTCGTACCCCAATTCGCAACGATAGCAGCTCCACTCACAGCACTGACCTGCAAGGACCAGAGGAACCCGGTGACCTGGTCAGACGACTGTGAAACAGCCTTCAGCACCTTGAAAGCCAACTTATGTTCTTCCCCTGTCCTCAAGAGTCCAGACTTCAAAAGAAGATTCCTGGTACAGGTGGACGCATCGGCAGTTGGCCTTGGAGCGGTCCTGGCCCAAGGAGACCCTGGAGAAGAACACCCCATCCTGTACCTGAGCCGCAAGCTGCAACCACGTGAGACCAGGTATTCCGGTGGAAAAGGAAGGCCTGGCCATTAAGTGGGCACTGGAGAGCCTGCGATACTATTTACTGGGAAAGGAGTTTGATCTGGAAACTGACCACCGAGCTCTCACCTGGATCAACTCCATGAAGGACCACAACAGCCGCCTTACACAATGGTACCTCTCACTCCAGCCTTTCAGGTTCACCATCCGACACCAATCAGGCAAAACCAATGTGGTAGCAGACTACCTTTCCAGGTTGCCGCACATCGTCAACCTCCAGGAGGAGGGGGATAATGTGACGGAGCCACGCTGTCACTGAATGCGGGCAGCACGCGCACACACACACACACCACACATTCCCTGTTCCCTCCCGGTCTCACAAAATATTTAATTAAACCGCAATGTGACGGAACCGCGCTGTCACTGAATGCCGGCAGCACGCGCACACACACACACACACCACACATTCCCTGTTCCCTCCCGGTCTCACAAAGTAGTTCATTAAACCTCAATATCATTCCCTCTTTTCTCCACCGTTTCAGTAGCGCGACCAAGGGTGCACACTTGGCAGTGCTATGTTCAGTTACGCATACATTCACACAAATACAAGCGACTTACTGTTTGTTGAAGGCATATGCATCAACCGGCTCCCTCTCCATGAGCTTGGTTGGCGAAACAGAGGCGTAACTTTTCTAATTGTTTAAATAGTCTCTTTACGCACGCTCTCAGGATCACATGATCTGTACAATTATGTTTATTTTTGTGTAACGTTAATTTGCACGGTAAATAACGTATTTTGATTTAAGGGAACTGTTTAGGAGGATATAGTTGATCCTTGATTTGATAAATGGTAGAAGCTTTATTCTGTGGGGAAATTAGGTAATTGTTTTCTAAGGAATAATTAAGCCTAGTGGGAGGGGCTATATGTTTAAAAGGGGCTGCTGTTCCCCTATTAGGGGAGTCTTGACTCAGTTACTGAGAAGGTAACATTGTTTAAATTGTTGGCTTTACGTGTGAGTTACTGAAGAACTCATGTGGGTAAATGCCCTTTTTCCTTTGGAAACCCTTTTGTATATAGAGTGTTTTGTTTTCTGTGTTTTTCCATCTTTTTGAACTTTTTCTTTGTAAAAATTCACACTGTGTTGTCTGGGAGGCCGGCATAAATAAATCTCACTAAACCGAGATTTTCCGAGTACGCCTGAGTTTGTCGATTTTTGGGGAGTTCCCAAGAGAACCCCGCCACAATCTCAGTGACATATTTTAATTACACTGGTATGCAGTGTAGGGGTCCTCGCACGGGCCGTCAAATAACGTAGGGATTTTACTCTACGAAACCGGGGCGCCAGTTAATGTTATGTAGCAGTATAACTGCAAAAAGTAACCAGTCTCATAAAATTACTGTCATCAGAAATATCCAACCACAAATTTAGTATTTCAATTAATAATTAAAATAATCAATATTAATGATTGAACATACCGATAACCTGAAGGTTGGAAGTTCTTCGAAAGACTGCTTTAACTCGGCTCTCATGTCTATGTGATTCCAAAACGGACACCGGGGTTTAATAAAATATATTTATTAAACAAACGTAAAACACAGAACAGATAAACTAACGGGAAGTTAGTAAGGACATTTAGTTGTGTATGTGAGCGTGTGCGTGTGTGTGGGCAAGCGCGGGTGTCACTTGAACAAAGGAAAGTAAAGTGGGTGTGTTAGTTATTGTTAGCTTTGAGAAGACTACTTGCGTAGTTTACTCTATATATGCGCAAAAGACGGCGAATCAATTCACGTACATAGCTAACAAAATACATTCCAATGATAAGACGGCAAATATGGAAACACAGATTCACAAAAACAGTTCGACTAAACTAAACACTGGATATGCCTGAATGTTTGTTGTCTTACTGAGTCCATACGCATTGCTGGATCCAAAAGACGTGCTGTCCTTGTAGAAGCTGCTGATGGTAATGTGAATGTACTGGAGAGATGCGCAGGCTGGGGCGTCTTAGCCTCGCGTTGTCGTCTGGTCCGCTCGGTTGCTGGAAGGATGTTCCCTTTTCCGGGTGGAAAAGTTTGTTGCTGTTGTTCGTTGGTGAGCTTTGCAGGAGTAAACTGATGTAGCGTTCCGCGTACACCAGTTTCCACTCGCTATAGGCCACGAAGTTACCGCGAGGTAACTAGGTGTGTCCGTAGGCCTGGTTGGGCGCTGTGCAGCATTCAGCCTCTGTCCGAGTCTCGGAGCAGATGAGCCGAAGCGAATAGCCAAAAAGGGTACGATGAAGAAAGGGAAGAGAAGAGAAGAAGCAGAAGAGAGAGATCCCAAGAACGTGTCTTGCTCTTATACGGGAAAGTTTATTGCTCCCGCCATTACGGGATTGGCTGAACGAAGCTAGACGTCATGCGGGGTGGACGTCGCGGAATTGTCCTGTGGGAATGTGGAAGTTGTAGTTCTTACAGCAGCGTATTACTCAGCTTATATAATGGTTCTTGAAAAAGATAAGGCATTAACATCACATTTTAGGTCTTAGACAATAATAATGACTTATTTCTTATGAATATTTCTTGTTTTTAAAATAGAATGCAAATTAACAGGTAGGTGAAAATAGAAGGAATTGGCCAAAACAATATCCTGAAACCCAATACTACACATTATATGTAATGTAACATGACAGGACATTTCTTTTTTTAGTAGATTGAGATACAGAGGACACACAGGACTATTGTGGCAGCCAATAAGAGAGCACACAGCAGCCCCAGACACACTGCAGCCAGCCTGTAGGGGTGTGAGCTTTGGCCACCTGTCTCCGTGGCCACAAGAAAAACAGCAGCATAAAACTATCCTGTAATCCGGCTAATAATGTGGCCTTCTCTGTCAATTTTACACTGTTTATTTTCACTGCAGAGAGAATATTAATTTGCCTTTCGTATACTGTACCATAGCCCTGAAAATGGACTCAAACACAAAGTCTCTGTTATTCTATTCTGGGACATCAACAGCAGCTTCTTAATAGACTGCAAGAAAGTTTCATTCTTAGCCTGATAGCACCACCAATCGTAGACGTTTTGACACCATCTCAATTTTGGTTATGCCATTTATCACATTTTGTGACAAATCTCTTCAAGCGTTCTTACCTGTGTGCTGAGCTCTTGAGCTGTTGAGTGTGGTGTAGCCCAGAGTGCTGTATACATCTTGTTGTGTGGAGGCCAGTTCAGTGTATATACCCTCTGAATCTTTGGACATTGTAGATGCTGCCATTTATGAAAACTGCTGCTAATGGTGACTGTGGTCTGTTGTACAGGAGGAAGTATGGTTGGAGGTTTTACGTCATCGCCTGGTTCAGCTGCAGTTACCTTATTTGAATGGTATCATGAAATGATAAAAGGAGGGAAATGTAAGGGTCATTTTCTTCATTGATTCTTAATTGACAATGTGTGTTAACATAAAGACAATCACAAGATTACAAATAGCCTTTTACTGATAATCCTTATTACTATTAGACCACTTTGCTGAATTAAGTGCTTACTAGGAGTCTTTCTCTCAGCCTTTGACCTTAATGTCTCTGCTTCTCAGCTAGCACATTCAGGTCTTACAGCAAGATCGACAAGGGGTATTCAGAAGACAAAATACTGATAAATGTTCATGGCCAGCTTTGTCTTTTTGTTTTGGTAAAGCGCCCCCTTCTGGAAAAGTGTGTATAAGACTCTTACTGTGTCTGATTCAAATCAGAAAGCCGGTAAGCTTTCTCACCTTCATTTCTTTGCAAATAAATACGAAAGTTAATTAATGTATAGCTATCGTTGTTTTTACTGGGATCTGATTCATCAGACGATGCTCATCTGTGAAATGTTAAAAAGGGCATTTTTTCCCTAACAATGGTAACCTGCACAACTCTCTCAAAAAGCAGAAGGGCTTCATGGGGTTTCTCATCTGCCAATATGTCCGGCGTGTGGATGTGCGTTAATGTGATATCAATTAACAGTGAGACATTACTTCAAGTCAAGTAGTGGATTGTAACTTGAGTGTATAAGTTTTGTATCTGCTGTGTCCCTGCTTTGGACATACAGAGTAAAGTAAAGGATTGGTGGAAGTGGCGACTAAATGTCTTGAATATAACCACGGACTCTTGCTTTTAGAGTAAGCCACTCAGTGATGGTAGTTTATTAAATTGGCCACATAACACTGTGTAGCTCCTGCTGCCACACTGCCGTATCCTTTTGTTCATTCGTTCATATAGCAGCCTCCTTTACCAATCAGAAAACAGTGTTTAACCGCAAATGTACTGACGGTTCTCTTTTTCAAACATGTAACCAATAAACATGGGGTTAGGTAATAACAATATCTGTCAAGGTTGGCAGGTAGTACCGTTTGTGGCCACCAGGTCCTCATTAGTGCCAGGGGAGCCTACCTCCTGTGGGTATTAAGCACCCGCTGGCAATCGGTCGGCGCTTTGGTGTCAACTGTTCACTCTTGCACCAAGCTGGTATGTACGCGGTAGACTCGGTGTGTTAATGGGTCAGGTATCGTGCAGGTTCGGGTTTCTTTCACATTTAAAATAAAAAGGTAAGGTAGACGCTCAGCTTGTTGGTGCTGTGTGCACGGCTGACGCCTTCCGAAAGGTTCTTTGTTTTTTTAAATATCATTTATAGTTCGTGTGAGCTTGTGGGTGAGGGACGTTGTCCCCGGTATTTGTATTTTGGTTTGTGTTTTTCCTGAGCTGCGTCTCAAGGTTCTTTGTTGCCTCGGGTTTTATACCTGGTTGTACTTTTATTTTGGTCCCCGGTCTGGGGTTTGCAATGTTCTCTTTTAGCACTAATTTTGGTTGGGTTGTTCACCCTTGTTTTTAAGGGTCGCTTTCTTTTCCTGTAGCCGTTTTTTGGGCTGTTCCTTTTATTTTGGTCGGAGTTGACTCTGAGCTTCCTTTACCTTCCGGGGTTTTGTGGCGAACACGTTTGCGCTCATAAGGGATGACCCTTAGTCGCTCCTGGCTCTCCGCCCGTCCTCAACATTACAATATCTGTATGCAAGTACCTGCACATTGTGCTGTAGTTAGACTGATATGCTCAGAAAAGCCATTATATAGATAAGGGAAAACACAAGATGTTGAAAATGTATTTCCACGTACCAGCTTCCCAAATGGCCCTGCATGTCCTACAGACCTGGTGACAGGCCTCGTATATCGCCCAGGGATTTGGGAAAGGGCCACAGCTATGGTGCTTACAATGAATCACAGCTGTGGCCATACCTGCCTGTAGTCACTGTCCAAATACTCACAGACTGCACATGATATGCTCAGAAAAGCCATTATACAGATAAAGGAAAACACAAGATGTTGAAAGTGTAGTTCTCATGAGATTACAGCTGGTCTCATTATTTAGATTTATAATCACAAAACACTCGTATTTGTAATACTCATCAGCTGACTCTGCACTGGGGAAAGAACCTCTGTGCGTGTCTGATCCATCCCTGCAATCGTTTCCTGATATATCAAGGCATCCGCCATCCATCCCTATGCCGCCATGAATCTGTACTTCTCTCCTTCTCCCCCTACATTATCCAGCCATTTGTCTTCTTCTTTCTTTCTGCGTCCATCTTGAATAAAATCATTCCAAAGATGAAATTGAAATTCCCTCAACACCTGTTCACCTATTCAATATCCAATTCACAATCAGAACCACAATCTGCATCAACTTCAATCAGCACTTTCTTTGCACATTTGGCAGACGCTCTTATCCAGAATGACCTAGAAAAAGGTTCATACCCATAACCAGAGATAAGTGTGTTGCAAACCCCTAGAGGGAAATACAGTTTCAAGTGCTCAGAATACAACAGATGCAAGGACTTGGGCCTGGTAGATTACAGCAGTTGTGACCGAGAAGTGCAAGTGTGGAGAGGGGGGGACCTCCTGGGGTGGCTGAACGGAGAGGTCTGGCAGTGTGCAGGTGATCTAAACAAATGTCCCTATAGTATTTCATGATAAATGACATATTTGAACCAATGAGTTTGGAAATGCAAGATTTCATCATAGATATGAATGACAATGTTTTGAACCGGTGAATAGGCTGTGTTGAATCTGCTGACCATTTTGAGTCTTGTGTCTAAGGTTTTGAAAATTTGGCTCAAACTTGTGAGAGTAGCACCAAAGTGATTGGAAAAAAACTGTAACAACGATAACCTTCCTTCCTAAGATTAGTGTTCCCATTTTTTCATGATTTGTGCCTCTCTTGAACTTTGTTCATGTTCATTCTTTATCACGCTCATGGGCTTTCCTGCCTTTCATACTGAGCCACAGGATGGCGATGATACCTTTCAGTTCATGAGTAGAAAAGCAAAAATTCTAAAAATGATAACAAAGTGACTCTTCTTCCTTTATTAGCATTCACAATTTTAAAGGAATAACATTGCAGATTAGTGTGCTCCTGAAATGAGTCCAGAGGAAATGTGGCAAAGTAGTGCTGATTTTGTCATATTGTTAAATAATACAAACCAGCAATTAACTCAGAACCATTCATATCCATAGTTGCTGTGTCTCATCTCAACAACTAATTGCAAATGGAGTTAATCTGTTTGAGTGAAAACAATGATTAAAGATTTTCATTAATTTAAACCGAATACAAATGTCACTTTTAATATGCTCATATAAAAGTGTGAGTGTGTGTCGTGTGTGTCTGCATGTGCGTGCGTCAGTGTTTGTCCGTACGCGCGTGGGTGTGTGCCGTTTTATTTTTAAAAAGTGTGATTTGCTATACTTCCTCTTTTTTCGTTGTGCCATTTTTATATTCTAGACTCATCACTTTTTTGAAAGAAGATGCAAGACTATGTTCAATCACTTCTAGTGTTCTTTTGTTCCACATTATTGTTCAGCTCAATACCAGTCTAACATTACATTACATTACATTACATTATTGGCATTTGGCAGACGCTCTTATCCAGAGCGACGTACAGTTGATGAGACTAAGCAGGAGACAATCCTCCCCTGGAGCAATGCAGGGTTAAGGGCCTTGCTCAAGGGCCCAACGGCTGTGCGGATCTGATTGTGGCTACACCGGGATTAGAACCATCCACCATGCGTGTCCCAGTCCTTTACCTTAACTACTACACTACAGGCCGCCCTACACAATTACAATTCTTAATTCTATTTGCAGAATGTAGGTAGATCAGGGTTACGCCTCCCCCTTCATTTCGTTTGCGGTCATTTGGACACCTTCAGTTTCTCTCATGTCTCTGTTTTGATCTAGTGTCGCATTGTTAACTGTGTCCTAAGTTCCCATGAGGGCACTGATAAGAGAAGTAAGTTTATGAGAACACGAGGAGCTAAGCAAGATAAATACGAAACCGGGGCGCCAGTTAATGTTATGTAGCAGTATAACTGCAAAAAGTAATCAGTCTCATAAAATTACTGTTATCAGAAATATCCAACCACAAATTTAGTATTTGAATTAATAATTAAAATAACCAATATCAATGATTGAACATACCGATAACCTGAAGGTTGGAAGTTCTTCGAAAGACTGCTTTAACTCGGCTCTCATGTCTATGTGATTCCAAAACGGACACTGGGGTTTAATAAAATATATTTATTAAACAACGTACAAACACAGAACAGATAAACTAACAGGAAGTTAGTAGGGGAAGTTAGTAGTAGGGTGTGTGCGTGCGTGTGTGAGCGCGCGTGTCCCTTGGACAAAGGAAAGGTAAATTGGGCGTGTCAGTGAGTATTAGTGTTAGCTGTGAGAAGAGCGACTACTCGTGTAGTTCACTCTATATATGTGCGAAAGAAGACGAATCAATTCACGTACATACACGGCTAACAGAAAACATTCAAATGATAAGACAAAGCAAATATAGAAACACAAATTCAAAATAACAGTTAAGACTAAGCTAACACTGGCTATGCCTGCAAATGCTTGTTTAGTCTTACTGAGTCCATACGCATTGCTGGATCCAAAAGACGTGCCGTCGCTGGTCCTTTTTCCTGGTGAAAAAGTTTGTTGCTGTTGTTCGTTGGTTAGCTTTGCAGGAGTAAACTGATGTAGCGTTCCGCGTACACCAGTTTCCACTCGCTATAGGCCATTTGTACAGTAATTTCGCTGCATTTAATAAAGATTAGTCTCACAGGCACATTTCTAGTTAAAATAGCAGTATGTATACTCCATGTATTCCCAACAGTAGCACTCACCTCTTGCTCTGCATATTGGTACCCAAAATTACAAATAATTTGCAATGATGAATGTTACATTGGGGAGCACAGCATTTGTCTCACTGAACCAATTTAAGTATTTAACCAGATCATTTAAGTAGCTTAGTTGTACATTATTTCACTGAATTTCAGTTAATCTTAGAATACACAAATTCATAACCAAGTTTAATGGCATAACTTTTCTTTCAAATTTGATTCATAACCACAGGTTTCAGAGGAATAGAGTGAAAACAAATATATTATCAAGATGACAGGATTTATCTCCAGGCACTGAGCGCTTTGATGACACACCACTCAAACACTAGCACAGTTCTGCTTATTTTCATATTTTCAGCTGAGGAAATGGTTAAAACTGTCATGGTACAAAAATGGATTTCCCATTCGGCATCAATGTTACACCATTGGCAATTAAAGGAGGAGAGCATCAGTCTCACAGATGAAGCGGCTGGTCAAATGGCAGCCTGCGTCCACCCACACATTCTCACCAGGGTCAGTAACTGCACAGTCTGCACCTGAGTTTTTGGCACTGCCTAGATTGTAACGATCATCTGGTTCTCCACTCCTCCAGTAGCTGTAATAGAGTCAGAGAGACTGAATGAGACACAGAAGCCCTGCTTCTCTCCTGTTTGCTACAGAGACACAGTGACTCCTGCACATTCTCTGTCTATTACAGGCTATGATGGTGCACTGTTTGACACTGCAGACTCTGAATAAATCAAGCAGAGTTTAGAGAGTGAAAATGTATCCTGTTTGAAGATAAATCTGCATTGCACTGTGAACATTCAAATCATCCACATCATACAAACTGTACAATATTATTAATGAAGAGGGTGAAGTTCACATATTCACAATAAATAATGAACAGAAATATATGCACTGCATGAACACAAACCAAGGACCAACTATCAGCAGAGGAACATTCATATTTCTGATCTGTTCAGAAGTTGTTTCAAATTACACAGCTTTGTGTCTGTCTGCATATTTATGCCCAGTACTGTGTGTGCAAGGAATCTTACTTTTTCTGCAGGAGGGTTCCATCCACCCAGAGCCAGGTGCCCTCTGTTTCTAAGTCACTCAGTCCAATCCAGTTCAAATCTCGCATGTATTTGTTGATGAACTCCTGAACACAGACACACAATGACTCTCACTGCTCACTCTGCTGACAGAGACACTGAGAGACACACAGTCCTGTAAGATTTAACTAATTGTAAGACAATTTTATACTGGTCACAAACCTATCCCCTGTCCCCACAACTATCTCCTGTCCCCACACCATTTGACCCCACAATAAAGAACACACACTTGTCTGATCCTCTGAGTCCATTTACACCTTAACCTGACAAAAGGCCTTTATTCATTAGACCCAGCTCATTGGTCAATTTGAATGCAAACATCTGGAGGTGATTGGTCAGAAAGGTTGGTTTAGTTTAAAATAAGTTGATTTTGACAATTGGGTGAAAGATACTGAGCAGCAGCATGAGCTACACCACACTGATAAACAAACTTCACTCAAAGTAATCATCCTGAATATTGATTGATATTAGAATCACAATTGCCTTTAAGAAGGCTGTAGTATGTAGAAGGCTGTAGTATCGTAAAAAATAGGTGGCAGACAGTATATACAGTCACTGAGCACTTTATTAGGAACACCTACTTTCTCATGCCATTATCAAATCAGCTGATTGTGTGGCAGCTGTACCATGCATAAAGTGACAGAGACAGTGTGAGATACTCACAGAGGACACATAGGACTATTGTGGCAGCCAATAAGAGAGCACACAGCAGACACACTGCAGCCAGCCTATAGGCGTGTGAGCTTTGGCCACCTGTCTCCGTGGCCACAAGAAAAACAGCAGCATAAAACTATCCTGTAATCCGGCTAATAATGTGGCCTTCTCTGTCAATTTTACACTGTTTATTTTCACTGCAGAGAGAATATTCATTTGCCTTTCGTATACTGTACCATAGCCCTGAAAATGGACTCAACCACAAAGTCTCTGTTACTCTATTCTGGGACATCAACAGCAGCTTCTTAATAGACTGCAGAAGAGTTTCATTCGTAGCCTGACAGCACCACCATTTGTAGACGTTTTGACAGCATCTCAATTTAGGTAATGCCATTTATCACATTTTGTGACAAATCTCTTCAAGTGTTCTTACCTGTGTGATGAGCTCTTGAGCTGTTGAGTGTGGTGTGGCCCAGAGTGCTGTATACATCTTGTTGTGTGGAGGCCAGTCCAGTGTATATACCCTCTGTAAAACCCCACGCTAACCCAACGACGGAATTTAGCGAGGGCTGAAGGTATCAGCGTGCTCGTCCTTCTGGTGTTGCTGAAAGAATACTAATAGGGTTAAAAATTTGTGGCCCCTATGCGGAGATTCTAGATCAGCCAATAAATAAACCACGATACAAAGGCAGTAGTACCACTCTGCCTTCTGCTCTTTACTGGTCCGGGCTGACCGAGAATGTCCACAATAGGGCCAATAGATTCACCTTTGTTTATCTGACTCCATTTTAGAATAATAATTTAGATTAGTTATCCACATTAGGTAGATTTCTTATTGATAATTTTGACTTGATCGCTATAGGAATCCTGTACTGAGATTTACTCTCCGAACAGTCCTCTGCTGGTACCGCCGCATGTCACATCGCGCGTTATGTGCACGTCTCACGAACTGACTAGATATCTATAGTCATCACAGAGGTCGCAGGAATAGCTACTCTTGGGTATATCTGTTTACAGCCTAGGGACCCAAGCAGACCAACCTAGCTACGGCTGTGCTCGACATGAATGAACTACCACGTGGAGGCGAGGGATTTACCATAATAGGTCTACGGGTGCTATATGCCGTGATACATTAAGCGTAAATATTCATCCTCCCTAGACCAGTTCGAGGGGGTAAACCAAGCATTCCCTTTATAACATTGAGTGTCAGTAAGCGAAACCACACAGATCAAGTTTTAACAATTTATTTTACCAGGCAGGTTACATACGTAATTACACACTAGTTCCAAATCAAAAAACATTACAACGGAAACCAAATTACGGAGTTTTAAAAGTCATACCTGGTAATAAAAGCTATATACGGGAGTCTGGCTACAGACACCCTGTATATAGAAATTACGTGCACTGTGTGCATGGGAGGCTGATTGCATTCTCCCAGATTGCTTAGTTTACTGTCCTTAAATCCAAAATCTGGCCTCTGATGTTAACCCTAAAAATGGGTCACCCATCTGGAATTTGGAGCCACGCCTCCCCAGGAAACGCAGGGGGGGTTGAGGCACATGGCTTTCACTGGGGCAGAGCTCCACACAGTTTCTCCCTGGTTCCTGGTTGGTTATGATGTCCAGGGTTTGCTGTTGCAGAAATAAAACCATTGCATCAGTCGCACTGAAACAATCAGAATAATACCAAACATTATATATTATTGAATATTATCTAAACTGACTTTGGCATGAAACATCCAACGCTGTACACATCATTTAGTGACTGAGTAAAGAGGGAGAGAGCAATAAAGGGGGGTTCGAAGGGAATACTGGGCCCAACAGGCCGTGCCCTCTGAAACCTTCCCGTGCTGTAAAGGATGTTGCCCCGTCGTAACGAGTTTCACGGCTGGAGGCCTGAGTCTTCCCCCACAGGCTCCTGCCCATATGGGTGCGGAGATAGTGGGGGTTAATGGTGCATGCTCCTGGGGTTAAATTATGTACAGCCACATTTTGACAAAATAACAGAGGAAGCCAGCAAGCTGACCAGCCCTGAGTGATAATGCCACCTTACACCTGGAAGCTGGGGTTTAAAGGCACAGCTTCTTCACCATTCTAGAGCTAGCTCACGTTAGCTCATGGCTGCAATGCGAATGCGCCTTCCTCTCTCTGGCGTTGTGGCCTGTATTTGGTTGTTTGCCTGGACACTTGTTGGAAAGGCTTGCATTTTTGGATTTGCCTTTCAATCTTAAGTCTTGAGTAAAAGAAGGTATTTAATAAATATTTGTTATTCCTTCACATGGTTGTTTGTGTCCATTTTATGTTACGGCCACATCGAGCCTTCGGTCGTAACAGTGGTACACAGACATAGATATTCAGACAATAGATCAACAATATAGAAAGGGCCCAACAGCTGCGTGGATATTATTGTGGATAAACCGGGATTCAAACCACTATCCTTGTGGGTACCAGTCATGTACCTTAACCACTACGCTAAAGGCCAAGACAGAGACAGCAAAGGAGTTTCTCAAAGAAAAAACTGGAAAATTCTTGACTGGCCAAGTCATTCACATGATTTGAATCTAACTGAACAAAAAGCAAGACAACTTGTCCCCAAAACAAGCAGGAAGATAGCTGTAGTACAGGCCTGGCAGAGCATCACCTGATCAGATACTGCACACCTGGTGATGTCTGTGGGTCAGACATCAAGCAGCCTTTACACGCAAAAGATATGCGACAAAGTACTAAACATGACTTTGTGCATGTCCCAAACGTTATGATGACCTGACATGGGGAGGGACTATGTATTAAAAGCACTGTAATTTCTTCATGGTGATACAAAAATGGACTAAAATATACCCTTTAATGAAAGCTGAGAATCTGCATTTTAACCACGTGTGATTTAACAACGTGTGATCACAAATCTAAAATTGTGGAGTACAAAGCCAAATCAAGAAAAAAAGTGTTTCTCCCAAACATTACGGAGCTCCGTATACAATTGCAATCACCCTGCAACAAAAGACCCTGCACATTTGGCAGATGCTCTGAGGTCTTAAAATAAATACTAAAAAAAAGAATAAGTCTGCATAATTGTACATGCAGCTCGCCAAACAGAGGCTGTGGCCTACAGCCATAAGCCACATGTACCCAGAAGTAGCACTGTGTTTCCTGTGTTAAATGTATCTCCATCTGTCTGAGTCAGAAAAACAAAGTCCATCTCTGAGCATTCTGCTAAGAGGATGTGTAATGCTACATTAGTGCTCAGAAACACCAAGCTGATGTCGTAAATCTGTCCCATTTGTTTTCTTATTTGTTTTTAAAACTTATTTCAAAACACAATATGTAGAATTCTGAATGTCTGTTTGAAGCGGAAATAAATCATTTCTGCTTTTTGGAAAAACTTTGTAATCATTTATTCCTCATCACTTCAACATCGCCACGTCTTACAGAACGTGTATCTGAGGATCGGCCTGGTTCAGCTGCAGTTACCTTATTTGAATGGTATCATGAAATGATAAAAGGAGGGAAATGTAAGGGTCATTTTCTTCATTGATTCTTAATTGACAATGTGCGTTAACATAAAGACAATCACATGATTACAAATAGCCTTTTAGTGATAATCCTTATTACTATTAGACCACTTGCTGAATTAAGTGCTTACTAGGAGCCTTTCTCTGTCTCTTTCCAGCAGACAGACAGCCTTTGACCTTAATGTCTCTGCTTCTCAGATAGCACATTCTCGTCTTACAGCAAGATCGACAAGGGGTATTCAGAAGACAAAATACTGATAAATGTTCATGGCCAGCTTCATGTTTTTTTGTTTTGGTGTTTTTGGATGTGCGTTGATGTGATATCAATTAACAGTGACAGTCAGACGTTACTTCAAGTCAAGTAGTGGATTGTAACTTCAGTGTATGAGTTTTGTATCTGCTGTGTCCCTGCTTTGGACATACAGAATAAAGTAAAGGATTGGTGGAAGTGGCAACTAAATGTCTTGAATAAAACCACAGACTCTTGCTTTTAAAGCCACTCAGTGATGGTAGTTTATTTAATTGGCCCATAACACTGTGTAGCTCCTGCTTCCACACTGCCGTAACCTTTCGTTCATTCATTCATATACCAGCCTCTTTTACCAATCAGAAAACAGTGTTTAACTGCAAATGTACTGATGGTTCTCATTTTCAAACATGTAAGCAATAAATATGGGGTTAGGTAATTACAGTATCAGTATGCAAGTACCTGCAAATTGTGCTGTTGTTAGACCCTTTTTTTGGTGGTTGAGCTTGAGTGAGAAATTAATTAATTGAAAACTGTGTTCACTGAAAGCATTACTGAAAGAAATGTAAAAATCATCTGGAATGATTAAAAAATCATTCAATGGTCCACATTGTTGGGCTGTTGTGCCTGTGAATAGATAAATAAAGGAGAATTGGAGGAAGACCTTTCATATATAGATTTGACATGTAGTCCCTGGATCCTGATCAGCCAGTGGGGGTCGCTAGAGCGCAATGAAGTCACGAGGTGGGCAGGTCAGACGAAACCAAAAGGGAACGTTGGCGAACTGCCTTTTATTTACAAAAATGTAACAAAACTTCCTCAAATGAAAACAAGGCCAATCTTGCAAACCAACATGTTATAATGCGACCATGAAGAAGAATTTCAAATATACCCTTACAAAAATACTTCTGCAGCAGTGTCCACGAACCAGCTTCCCAAATGGCCCTGCTCATCCTACAGACCTGGAAACAGGCCTCGTATATCGCCCAGGGATTTGGGAAAAGGCCACAGCTATGGTGCTTACAATGAATCACAGCTGTGGCCATACCTGCCTGTAGTCACTGTCCAAATGCTCACAGACTGCACATGATATGCTCAGAAAAGCCATTATACAGATAAAGGAAAAGACAAGATGTTGAAAATGTAGTTCTGATTATTGGTCTAATTATTTAGATTTATAGTAAAAAAACACGGCAGCACGGCTGGTGCAGTGGGTAGCACTGCCGCCTCACAGCAAGGAGGTCCTCAGCTGAGTCACCACTGGGGAAAGAACCTCTGTGCGTGTCTGATCCATCGCTGCAATCGTTTCCTGATATATCAAGGCATCCGCCATCCATCCCCAATGCCGCCATGAATCTGTACTTCTCTCCTTCTCCCCCATTATCCAGCCATTTGTCTTCTTCTTTCTTTCTGCGTCCATCTTGAATAAAATCATTCCAAAGATGAAATTGAAATTCCCTCAACACCTGTTCACCTATTCAATATCCAATTCACAATCAGAACCACAATCTGCAACTTCAATCAGCACTTTGTTTCTCAGCACATTTGGCAGACGCTCTTATCCAGAACGACCTAGAAAAAGGTTCATACCCATAACGAGAGATAAATGTGCTGAAAAACCCTAGAGGGAAATACAGTTTCAAGTGCTCAGAATACAACAGATGCAAGGACTTGGGCCTGGTAGATTACAGCAGTTGTGACCGAGAAGTGTGGAGAGGGGGGGACCTCCTGGGGTGGCTGAACGGAGAGGTCTGGCAGTGTGCAGGTGATCTAAACAAATGTCCCTATAGTATTTCATGATAAATGACTTATTTGAACCAATGAGTTTGAAAGTGCAAGATTTCGTCATAGATATGAATGACAATGTTTTGAACCGGTGAATAGGCTGTGTTGAATCTGCTGACCATTTTGAGTCTTGTGTCTAAGATTTTTAAAATTTGGCACAAACTTGTGAGAGTAGCACCAAAGTGATTGGAAAAAAACTGTAACAACGTTAACCTTCCTTCCTCAGATTAGTTTTCCCGTTTGGTCATGATTTGTGCCTCTCTTGAACTTTGTGTTTCATGTTCATTCTTTATCACGCTCATGGGCTTTCCTGCCTCTCATACTGAGCCACAAGATGGTGCTGTTACCTTTCAGTTCATGAGTAGAAAAGCAAAAATGACAAATTCTAAAAATGATAACAAAGTGACTCTTCTTCCTTTATAAGCATTCACAATTTTAAATGAATAACATTGCAGATTAGTGTGCTCCTGAAATGAGTCCAGAGGAAATGTGGCAAAGTAGTACTGATTTTGTCATATTGTTAAATAATACAAACCAGCAATTAACTCAGAACCATTCATATCCATAGTTGCTGTGTCTCATCTCAACAACTAATTGCAAATGGAGTTAATCTGTTTGAGTGAAAACAATGATGAAAGATTTTCATTAATTTACACCGAATACAAATGTCACTTTTAATATGCTCATATAAAAGTGTGAGTGTGTGTCGTGTGTGTCAGCATGTGCGTGAGTCTGTGTGTCCGTGCGCTCATGGGTGTGTGCCGTTTTATTTTTAAAAAGTGTGATTTGCTATACTTCCTCTTTTTTCGTTGTGCCATTTTTCTATTCTAGACTCATCACTTTATAGAAAGAAGATGCAAGACTATGTTTTATCACTTCTAGTGTTCCACATTATTGTTCAGCTCAATACCAGTCTAAAACTGCTGTACTGTACATCATCAGAAACAGCACAGCCATGAGCCCAGAAGATGACCTCACTACACTCTCAGAAATAAAGATACTGTTCTTCAAGGATCAAGTTCCCAAATGTAGCTTGAAAGTCTCTTTGGGTACAAATCAGTGCATTTTCCAAAGCCAAAAAGTACAAAGTAGTTGTAATTAATAGCTAGGGTTCAGTTTTGTACCTATAAAATACCACTCCAACGACAAGCATTTGTACCTTTCTTGGCCCTTTTTCTACCTTTATTTCTGAGATTGTACTGGAATCAAACATGAACTAATGTCTTACTGTCAATTAAAATCCCTGCTGGGGAAAAAAAACAGCTGGTAGCTGGTTTACCAGTTCAGACCAGCTCAAGCTATGTTTTGAAACAGCTGATATCTGATCATTTCAAGCTGGTCATAGCTGGGTTCACCAGGGATCACTTAAACAGGAATCCACACACCAGACATCAAACATATTGACAGATCAAACAAATAAAGTCCTTGATGCAGTCATCTCTTCTGGGGAAACTTGTACAAGTTTCCATTGAGATTGGGCAACTGCTGAACCGAACCTCAGATAAACTTCCTGCGAGACACAGTCATGTTGAAGTGATACAGAACAAATTATTGCAAAGCAAAAAGCAGAAATGAAAGCAGAATATTTTAGTGTCAAACTAACAATTAGAATTAAATGACAACAAAGTCCATGCATTTTTATGGCATTATGCAGAAGCACAATGCAGACAAAACTACTCAAACATAGCTACAGTACTTAATGCTGTTTTTTCACTTTGACACTAATTTCAGAACCTTGAGGTAATTTCTCAAAACTGTCGACAAAACTAAAAATAGATATTTAGACACATTTTTCAGAACTCGAAAAACCTTTTTCAATTGCTTGGATACAATACACAAAAACCAAAAATTATTTGTATCCTACTTCTCAAAATGATAAGTAACTGTAAGATTACTCCTCAAGCGTTGGAACAGAATCAATTTTACTACATTATCATTCAATGTAATACTGCACCACCATCTTTTGTCACAGGGGCTTTCAACCTTTTTTGACACGCACGTTTGAGCTGGTGGTCAAGTGACTGATGATTGAGTTTACAGTGTTAAGAGCAAGAGTTAGGATGTGTATCCACCTGCAACAACATAGTGACAACATGGAGCAGTCAGATGATCCATGTTAGAATAGAGATCAAGCAGTGAGAGGAGGAGGAAGAGGAGGAGGAGGTGATCGAGTACTCCTTCAGAGAGGTGGCTTTTCTCGTCTTAGAGGTGGGGGGGTTGTCCTGGTAGAGGACAGTGTCTATCACTGCAGTTCAGGATTTTTTTCCCACTTTGTACCAATAATTTTTTTTTTAAATGTACTTTTTCAAAACTCTTCATACAACTCTCTGCACCAACATGCAGCTTGTCAGTTAATTTAATTCACAAAATGGATCAACTACCAAACCATTGCGAACATGTCTCAAAGGAAATGCACCAGCACTAGAATTTTTTGTGTCAATCATCACAATGATCTAACAAACATTAACAACCAGTGGCATTACAGTCAATGCACTATTTTCTGTGAGTGATTTTCTAATTGGACTGTAGAAATGTATAGTGTTTGGTGGTTTAGAGTTTTTGTAAAAGCAATGAAAAAATAATTCAGTTTGGTCCACATACAGTGCTCTTGTGCTATGTTATGGTCTATATTTTACAATGTGTCCTTCAGATGGAATAATGAACTCCTCATCTCAGTGACATATTTTAATTACACTGGTATGCAGCGTATTACTAAGCTTATATAATGGTTCTTGAAAGATAAGACATTAACATCACATTTGAGGTCTTAGACAATAATAATGACGACTTATTTCTAATGAATATTCTTCTTTGTAAAATAGAATGCAAATGAACAGCTAGGTGAAAATAGAAGGAATTGGCCAAAACAATATCCTGAAACCCAATACAAGACATTATGTGTAATGTAACATGACAGGACATTTCTTTTTTTAGCAGAGTGAGATACTCACAGAGGACACACAAGACTAATGTGGCAGCCAATAAGAGAGCACACAGCAGCCCCAGACACACTGCAGCCAGCCTGTAGGGGTGTGAGCTTTGGCCACCTGTCTCTGTGGCCACAAGAAAAACAGCAGAATAAAACAATCCTGTAATCTGGCTAATAATCTTTATTTTTATAAGTTTATTTTCACTGCAGAGAGAATATTCATTTGCCTTTTGTACACTGTACCATAGCCCTGAAAATGGACTAAAGCACAAAGTCTCTGTTACTCTATTCTGGGACATCAACAGCAGCTTCTTAATAGACTGCAGAAGAGTTTCATTCGTAGCCTGATAGCACCACCAATCGTTGACGTTTTGAAACCATCTCAATTTCGGTTATGCCGTTCATCACATTTTGCGACAAATCTCTTCAAGCGTTCTTACCTGTGTGCTGAGCTCTTGAGCTGTTGAGTGTGGTGTGGCCCAGAGTGCTGTATACATCTTGTTGTGTGGAGGCCAGTTCAGTGTATACACCCTCTGAATCTTTGGACACTGTAGATGCTGCTGGTATGTATGGGGGTGTGTGTGGTTGCAGTCTCGTCCTGCAGGTGGAGCCAGGAGGTGTACCCTGCACTGATTACTAACCCGCCACACGTGCCATAGGCTGGAGTATATAAACTCCTCCCCTTCCTCCACATGCTCTCTCGCTCTCATTGTCTTGGCAGCCGGCTCTGCAGCAGCAGGGCCTTCAACCTCCACCAGTTTGTTTTGAGCAGTTCATAGTTTCTGTGTTACAATCAATGTAGTTCTTTTCAAACACTTTAACGGTGTCTGTTTCCTCTGTGTTATATTCCCTGAGCCAGGGTTGTAACACTGCCATTTCTGAAAACTGCTGCTAATGGTCTTTCTTACTTGCTTTTTTATATTATGTGTCACTGTGGTCTGTTGTATATGAGGAAGTATTGTTGGAGGTATTACGTCATTGCTGCTAGCAGTCTGCTTCTTTCCCATGCAGAATACTGCAAACAATACAAACTGAATTTAATCAAATACTTGATTTGCATTTTTCAGAGATTTGCTTTGCTTCAACAATGACACACACTGTCCTTGTTAAAGCAAAGCAAAGCTTTAACATTTGAAGCGCCGATGTTAGGTAGCATCCCTGAATTTCAGCAACTTGAGTGCTAATAGCCTTCCCAAAACAACAATGTGTGTATGATTAGATCAGCCTAGGAGCCTAGAACACAGGTAAGAACAGCAGCTCATCATTGAGTATGACATGACTCATGTGGTTCATTTAGGAGTCTCTTCGAGAGGAACCACATGTGCTGGTCATACAGGTGTATGGTGTAATGGTATACAGAGCACACAGGTATGCAATGTAATGATGAAGCAGAAACCACACAAACACAATTTACACAGACCTGCAACAACATTGATTTTTGAATGCTTCAGTTTTGTCTAAATAGGTTCATTTAAAGATGAGCAAACGCAGAAAAGCAAAAATGAAGGGCAAATGATTGAATTTATACCATGTTTTAGTCGCATATATTGTCGCATATTTTGGTACATGTGGTTTATGGCTTTGTGTCACAGCCCCTGTTTAGAGAGCAACATCTAAGCACGTTTTAGTGACATACTCATTTTTAAAAGTACTAAGAGCTCTTTGTATTAGCAGATGCTTTGACACAATGAGCTCATAACACATCCACTTTTGTAGCAGGGGGATTGCTGTTGTGTACTACAGTAAACTTATGGTGCTAATAAGGATTTATACATATGTCCATACTGACAGAGCTAATAATGTTATAGCTGAAAATACTCTTCATGTATAGACTTTTGTACAGTAATTCCACTGGATTTAATAATCCATCCATCCATTATCTTAACCCGCTTATCCTGAACAGGGTCGCAGGGGGGCTGGAGCCTATCCCAGCATACATTGGGCGAAAGGCAGGAATACACCCTGGACAGGTCGCCAGTCCATCGCAGGGCACACACACCATTCACTCACACACTCATACCTATGGGCAATTTAGACTCTCCAATCAGCCTAACCTGCATGTCTTTGGACTGTGGGAGGAAACTGGAGTACCCGGAGGAAACCCACGCAGACACGGGGAGAACATGCAAACTCCGCACAGAGAGGCCCCGGCAGACGGGGATTCGAACCCAGGACCTCCTTGCTGTGAGGCGGCAGTGCTACCCACTGCACCATCCGTGCCGGCACTGGATTTAATAATATTTTATAAAAATTAAAAAATTTGCAATGATGAATATTACATTGAGGAGCACATCATTTGTCTCAATGAACCAATTCCATTTAAGTAGCTTAGTTGAACATTATTTCACTGAATTAACATTTCCGTTCATCTGAGAATACACAAATTCATATCCAAGTTTAATGACATTAACTTTTCTTTAAAATGTGATTCATAACCACAGGTTTCAGAGGAATAGAGTGCAAACAAATATATTATCAAGATGACAAGATTTCTCTCCAGGCATTGAACGCTTTGATGACACACCACTCAAACACTGCCACAGTTCTGCTTATTTTGATATTTTCAGCCGAGGAAATGGTTAAAACTGTCAAGGTACAAAAATTGATTTCCCATTTTGCATCAATTTTACATCATTGGCAATTAAAGGAGCAGAGCATCAGTCTCACAGATGAAGCGGATGGACAAATGGCAGCCTGCGTCCACCCATAGATTCTGACCAGTAATTGCACAGTCTGCACCTAAGGATGTCTGCCCGGGGTAATTATCTGGTTGTCCAATGCTCCAGTAGCTGTAATAGAGTCAGAATGAGACACAGACACTCTTCTTCTCTCCTGTGTCCTACAGAGACAGGCTATGATAGTGCACTGTTTGACACTGCAGACCCGATAAATCAAGCAGAGTTTAGAGAGTGAAAATGTCTCGTGTTCAAAGATAATTCTGAATTGCACTGTAAAATTCAAATCATCCCCATCTTACAAACTGTACAATATTATAGATGAAGAGGGTAAAGTTCACATATTCACAATAAATAATGAACAGAAATATATGCACAGCATGAACACAAACCAAGGACCAACTATCAGCAGTGGAACATTCATATTTCTGATCTGTTCAGAAGTTGTTTCAAATTATGCAGCTTTGTGTCTGTCTGTATATTTATGCCCAGTACTGTGTGTGCAAGGAATCTTACTTTTTCTGCAGGAGGGTTCCATCCACCCAGAGCCAGGTGCCCTCTGTTTCTAAGTCACTCAGTCCAATCCAGTAATAATCTTGTGTGTATTTGGTGATGAACCCCTGAACACAGACACACAATGACTCTCACTGCTCACTCTGCTAACAGAGACACTGAGAGACACACAGTCCTGTAAGATTTAACTAATTGTAAGACAATTTTATACTTGTCACAAACCTATCCCCTGTCCCCACAACTATCTCCTGTCCCCACACCATTTGACCCCACAATAAAGTACACACACTTGTCTGATCCTCTGAGTCCATTTACAACTTAACTGAACTCGAAGCCCTTGTCCATTAGAACCAGCTCATTGGCCAATTTAAATGCAAACATCTGGAGGTGATTGGTCAGAAAGGTTGGTTTAGTTTAAAATAAGTTGATTTTGTTAACGATTGGGTGTCAGATACTGAGCAGCAGCATGAGCCACACCACACTGATAAACAAACTTCACTCAAAGTAATCATCCTGAATATTGTTCAGATTGTAAGAAGCAACATGATATGAGAATCACAATTGTCTTTAAGAAGGCTGTAGTATGTAGAAGTATGAATTTATGTCAAATTTCTCTCCCCTACCCACTCACTGCCTCATCCATTCACTCTTTCACAGAACCTTACCTGTTCCTCGTCACTCTCTATAATCACCAGGTCAGCTCCCCGTCTTAAGCAGTCTCTGCGACTGTCCTTCCAGCTCTTCCTCTCAGTGGAGAAGTAGTAACACTTGGAAGAAAACTGCTCCCAGCCCTCTGGACAGGGCTTGCACAGTCTCTCTGTACATGAAGAACAGGCAACAGTTTCTGTGAATTATCTTTACACTGAGCAGAATGAAACAGAATGAAAGTAAAAGAGGAAAAGCTCTTCTGCAGATAACCGACAAAGGAACACCACTCGCTTGGTGAATAGACGGGACAGTACTGCTCCATAAAGGGGAGTTTCTTGAATACTGCACTGTATTCTCTCTGTAGCTGGTCCTTGTCCCTGTTCAAGGTGCTGCTATTGGCTCTGAGCTCCTCCTGGCCTCTCTCCAGCATTGAATATTTCTGAGACTGGTTTGTATCTAATACACAAGGGCAAAATGCATTCCTTAGAAACAAATCTGTGAATTTTACCATATTTCACCACTGTTCACTATGATACTGACAACTGCATCATATATCTTTACAGTTAATTAACTGAGACCTTTTATCCAAAGTGACTTACAGTTGATTAGACAAAGCAGAGCACAATCTGCCCTGGAGCAATGTGGGGTTAACGACTTAGCCCAAGGACCCAACAGCTGTGCCAATCTTATTGCGGCTACTCCAGGTCCCAGTCATGTACCTTAACCACAAGGCTACCGGCTGCCCCATGTTGACCAAGATATTAATTTACAATATGTAGTTACAAAAAAAGAGAAGCCATGTATTTATGTACAGAGTGTTAGAACATTATGAGCAATGTTTTTGTTTATTTAGGCTCTGTAATGATATTTCTGTATATATTTAACAATGGGCATTTCAGGATGAAGAATTTCAATGACACTTATGTCAATCACACTGACATGGAATGGTATGGAAGACAGCATTAAAATGTATAGGAGAGAAACACAGAAGCAAGGGAAGGAAAAAAAGGAACATAAAATCTTTTGTTTCTATTTTCAAAATAGAACCGAGTAGGCAGGGGTGTGGCCCATCCTGTTAAGGCACACAGTAGTGCTGCTCAAAAACATTAAAATACAGAAATATCTTTATTAATAAAGAGGCATATTTGAATATATTCTGAGTAGGAATGGCACTGCCAACGGGTTGTACCCTCATACCTGTTTGGTCTGAAACCAGCAAACCAGAACATTGCGGATACCTATTAAGCACCGTGACATTGCCTGACCACTAACAGAACAAGAGATAATTAATGACAATGTGCCCACATATTCGCTAAAAGAGAGAGATTGAAGTTACTTGATAGAAAATGCAACGTTAACCATATGTTAACGATGACATAACAGGTTGTACAGAATTCAGCGACTCACCTGCAGGCTCCTGCTTCAAGTTCTTCTTGAATTTTACCGATGAATAAAGCACACCCTCACCCATTGGGGCGAAGAAAGACCCTGAACCACGGAGAGCAGAGAGAGAAAGAGCAAGGGAGGACAGGAGAATCAGAACAGCAGAAAAAAGGAAGTAAAACAGTTGGTGGTTTATACAGTGTTAGCCGCAGATATTCTCTCTCTCCCTCTCTCCCTCCCCGTGTACTTAAACCTTAAAGTTAATTTAGAAACCCTTCCTCTGTCAACAGTTTATATTTAACCCTAGAATCCTCCTAAGCATCCAAGGGTTGCTTGAAGAACCTTCTTCAATGAAGTTGTTATTTCTGGGATGTATTCAAAGCATTGAATTCATTGTATGTACTCTCATTTATTTTATATATTCGAAACAATATGGTTTCTAATGCAAATGGTGGGCATTTACTATACAGAGCCTTTATCCAAAGCACTGTACAATTGACGCTTTGCATTCCCCCATTCACCCAGCCTTATCTTGCTCAGGGACACACGCAGGGCGGGATCAAACTGGCAACCCTCCGAATGCCAGACGACCATTCCTGCCTCCTGAACTAATGTGATCTCGTAATGTTGTTATTATTATGATTATCATGATTCGTATTATTATAACAGATTCCTCCAGGCACCTGTGTCGCAAACTGAAGAGCCCCTAAAGGTTCCTCCAGGAACATTTAATTTTAATTCATTCATTCATTATCCTCACCCGCTAATCCTGAACAGGGTCGCAGGGGGGCTGGAGCCTATCCCAGCATACATTGGGCGAAAAGGCAGGAATACACCCTGGACAGGTCGCTAGTCCATCGCAGGGCACACACATCATTCACTCACACACTCATACCTATGGGCAATTTAGACTCTCCAATCAGCCTAACCTGCATGTCTTTGGACTGTGGGAGGAAACCAGAGTACCCGGAGGAAACCCACGCAGACACGAGGAGAACATGCAAACTCTGCATGTTCGAACCCAGGACCTCCTTGCTGTGAGGCGGCAGTGCTACCCACGGCACCATCCGTGCCGCCCTCTGTTGATATGAAATAAATGAAAAGAAATGTGACAATGTGTTTGCTTCACATTGGTGTAGTGTTACAGTGGAAGAGGACAAAAAATGACCAATTACCTGTATGGCTTTATCACTGATGTGCACTGATAACATATTCTCTTACTCAAATACAGAACTGAGCCATAGTGAAAGACTAAAGGAACTTATTGGTCAAAACTTTAAAACGTTATTATTTTGAGCCAATTTTTCGACACTGTATTTTCTGATTTTCCATGGGCCCCCCTGACTGCTTCATGGTCCCCCTGGGCCTCCTCAGTCAATAAATCCCACAATTCTAATATCACTTTTTTATCAACTTCAAACCAGTTCCACCAATAATGGTTAGAGTCATTTATTTATATTACTTTATTATTCCAAAATCAGGACACATATTTAAATTATGAAAATAAAACAACATTTAAAATTTTTAATAGACTAAACTTTTTAAAATAATTTTTATGATTACGATTAACTTCTACAAATTTTTATCAGTCCACGATTCAGTGAGGCATCATTACAAACATGTCCAGTAAGTGAGAACATCGGTGGGGCGTCTGATTGGAGGGCTGTAGTGTAGGCTGGGTCCCTGATTGGAGGGCTGAAGTGTAGCTGGAGCCCTGGCAGTTAATCCAAATGTTGTGGATTTGATTCCTGATTGCAGTGCTGCCGTTGTACTATTAAGCAAAGCACTCCAACTGAATTACTTTAATCAAATCAGCCAGTTGTATGAATGGATTGTGTGTAAAAATGCAATCAGTGTATGATCGTCTGGATAAGCAAACATGTGCATGCATTTGGGAAGCACAAATCTATATCACAGTATTTCACACTACACTATTTCACAACATGGAAATGTATTCTGTGTCTCTATGCCAGTCTCTGTTTTGTTCCCTTTAAGGCCTCACCTCTCAAACATAGGTACAGTTCTGGTCTGGCCATAAATGATTAAATATGTTCTTGAACAAAATTTCCCAGATTTCCCACTTGGCATCAAAGGAAGTGGTGTTTTAAAGCAGCAGAGCGTCAGTCTCGCAGATGAACCTGCGGTACGAGTAGCAGTGCGTGTCCATCCATGCACTCTCACCGGGCACAGTCACCACACAGTCTGCGTCCTGGTACTGCGTGCGACTGTCAAACCAGAAATGGTCGTCCGGCTGTCCGTTCCTCCAGAACCTGTAAGATAAGCACAGAGACACAGGCTGCCGGGTGGCTCATTGGGCTAAGGCAGGTGCATGGATGAGCCCCACAGTCATGGACCAAATCCAGATCATGCCTGTGCTGATTGTGGCTGGTAGCACCATAGGGCAACGCACAGTTGCCAATTGTATCACCCTATGGAGCTACCAGTATGGGAGGGTTCAGTGTATAGTACCTCCCGCTGGTTCATTTTGTCCCCATGGACTGCATGTCAAAGCGGAATATGAAATGTCTTCGTCCGACGGTGGTGTGAAGAAGCAAGCCGGCAACATCACTTGTTTCTGCAGACGTATTTAATTCAACAGAAGCAGTGTGGGATCGTGCCTGAACATGACTGCTCAGTGAACATTTCAAATTAGGATGGGAACCTAACTCTGACCCCCGACGTAGCCAGGGAGCAATGTTTTTAGGGCAAATTTGCAACCGAAAAATGTATGTCGGTTTTTTATAATTTATGGTGGCTGTGTGAGATATTTGCTTCATTCTATGTTTACTTTTACTTTCAAATTCATCCACATTACTTCCTGTACAGGTTGGCTTTCTAAGCTATAAAGGACATGCTGTTGTGCTGTTTGGAGGCCTATTTTTAGACATTATTTTCACACACAGGGAAACACAGTTCGGCTACACTTTATAAACTGTTTTACACCTGCTTGTGCTCTACATTAGGTGCAAACAGCAGTTTCTTATGGGAAAATAGTGAGCGATTATTTAGCTTATAAGGATCATTATAAATCAGAATATTCTAATAGACGCCTCCCATGTACAGTAAAAGTTATATATAAGTTATATATAAAATATTACATGTTCAATGATAACTGGTAGCGCCATAACAGGGGCGATAGAGCAGTCATCTAGCACTCAGACAGTTGCGGCTCGATCCCTCGCCCTGGTTGTGTCAAAGTGTCCGGGAGCAAGACACCTAACGCCCAATTGCTCCTGATGAGCTCATTGGTACCTTGCATGGCAGCCTTTCCCTGTTGGTGTGAAAGCGCTGTGTAAATCCAGTCCATTTACCACCCTCTGGTGGCCATTTAACATCATTATTTCCACTTACACATCACACGATAATAGTTGCTTTTTAATTTAGTTGTATGTGATATGGAGGTGCTGGAGTATACTCAGTTTCTCCACTATCTAAATATGTATGCCCAGTAGCGTGTGTGAAAGGACTCTTACCCTCTCTGCAGGGGGCTTCCATCCACCCAGAGCCAGGTGCCCTCTGTTTCTGAGTCACTCAGTCCAATCCAGTTATAATCTCGTGTGTATTTGGTGATGAACTCCTGAACACAGACAGAACTCACTGATCACCCTGCTAATAGAGACATCGAGAGACTCACGGCCCACACCAACACAATCTGGATCTGTCAGTTACTGAGCAACGGTATGGGCCACACCACACTGATAAATGAACTGCACCCTATTTCGACGCAGACTAAAAACACACCTTTTCAAACTGTACCTTAGTCCCACCTCCTGATATCCCCCCCCCCCCTTTCCGATATCCCTATCCCTCTTGTCTAGCACCCCAAAAAAATATATTAAAAAAATAAAAATTGCACTTATGATGACTGTATGTTTAGAACAGCACTTCACGTATATTTTACTAGTTATGGATGTGTTGCTTTAACTTGTGGAAGTACCTATGCACTTGTAAATCGCTTTGGATTAAAAGCGTCTGCCAAATGACTAAAATGTAAATGTAAAGGTAACACGACCGAACACACAATAGGCTGCATACATTTATGTTTTTTGTAAAATGTGTTCTGTCCTACCTATTACAGTAAGCCATTTAATTATTTAAACTGTTCTATCACTTTATTCCATTCATCGTGCAAATAAAAATGATCTCTTGATCACGTCACAATTCTGGTGTGTATGCATGATAATTTATTCACTGTTGACACTTGCTGTTCACAAACTGACACACAGCCTCTTGATAACAGCATCCTTGATATCAACAAGGAGTTTGTTTTCATGTCTTCACACTGATCAATGAGATTAAAAATCATAACGTAATTTTACTGAAACCTCAACATTACCGTGGCTAGTGGACGGACTTTACATTCTCATACACACAAAATGGTAAATGGTTGGCATTTATATTGCGCCTTTATTCAAAGAGCTGTACAATTTATGCTTCTCATTCACCCATTCATACACACACTCACACACACTCACACACCGACGGCGATTGGCTGCCATGCAAGGCGCCGACCAGCTCGTCAGGAGCTTTTGGGGGTTAGATATCTTGCTCAGGGACACTTCGACACAGCCCGGGCGGGGGATCGGACCGGCAACCCTCCAACTGGCAGACGACTACTCTTACTGCCTCATCCATGTCGCCCCCACCCATTCACATTCACTCACAGTCACATTCATACAATATCTTACCTGCTCCTCTTCACTCTTTATTACCACCAGGTCAGCTCCCTGCTTAATGCAGTCACTGCGACCGTCCATCCAGCTCTTCCTCTCCGTGGAGAAGTAGTAGCACTTGGAGTAGAACTGCTCCCAGCCCTGTGGACAGGGCTTGCACACTCTCTCTGTACAGGAAGAACACACGTTTCTGACCAATCGAGATGTATGGCAGACAAGAAAATTTGAGACAATAAATCACGTGAACGAGTGCACCGGAAAGAGGTCTCCCCCAGTTCTCTCTGTGTTATGTAATTAAGGCAAGAAGAGCACAACTCACTCTGTAAGCTGAGGGGACAGTACTGATCCAGGAAGGGGGATTTCGCCAACACGGCATCGAAGTCCCTCTGTAGCTGCTCCTTGTGTTTCATGTTCTCCAACACAACCATAAAGGTACGGTTCCATCGCTGAAACATGTCCCTCTCTTCTTCCAGTAGTTGCTGCAGTGTCTTCCTTTCCTCCTCAACCCTTTTCTTCTCTCTGGTCAGAGTTTGGCATTCTGTCTCTAAGGCGCTGTAGTCCCTCTCTCTCTGGATCTTCTCTTTTGCCAGGACGTTGTAGTCCGTAACCAGTTGTCTCTTATCATTGTCCAGGGTATTGTAGTCCGTCCATACTGTGCTACAGTTTTTCTGCAGCTGAGCATTGACTTCAGTCAGCACCTTGTTTCTTTTCTGCAGCTGAGCCTTGTCCTCGGCCATTTTGTCGTAGTTCTTCTGCAGCTTGTCCTTCTGCTCGGCCATTTTGTTGTAGTTCTTTTGTATCAGGCCCTTCTCCTCAGCCATTTTGTTGTAGTTCTCCTGCTGCTGTCCAATGTCGTCAGTGTGAATGCTGCAGTTGGCCCTGAGCTGTTCCGCAACCCCTTCCTCTATCGTATCGTTCTGACGAAGGGCACCCTCTTCACCGGCACGCATGTCTAAAACACAAGGGCGCAGTGGGGATTTAAAAAAAACAAAGTTCACATTTTAAGATACATTATTACTTTTCTCTTACTGTGGATTGCGAATTTTCATGTATCTACTCAAAATGAAAGTAAACACAATGACGGGGTCTTTAACTTTTTCTTTTACTTCATTTTAATTAAACGCATCTTTTCTGTTGCCGATAGTATATAACACAAATTAACTGTCTTCCATATCACAATCTCAGCGCTGTAGAATGTTCAGTTTCATTTACACTCAGTGAGCACTTTATTAGGCTTCATTAGACTTATTTTTTTTACTTCTACCACTGTAGCCTATCCACTATGAGTTATGATGTGTTGTGTGGTCAGAGATGCTCTTCTGCATACCACTGTTGTAATGTGTGCTTATTTGCATTACTGTCATACTGTCTTCATGTCAGCTTTGACCAGTCTGTTCCTTCACTGAGGTCTCTGATTAACAAGGTTTTTTTTCCCACAGAACTGCTGCTCACTGTTTTTTGCACCATTCTTAGATCCCTGTAGATCCCAGGAGATAAGCAGTTTCTGAGATCCCGGGAGATCAGCAGTTTCTGAAACCACCCTGGCACCAACAATCATTCCATGGTCACTTAGCTCACATTTCTTCCCCATTGTGACATTTGGACTGAAAAACAGCCAAGCCTCTTGACCACGTCTGCATCCAGATTGACAGTTTATATAGTAAATAAAAAAATTTAAACGTTAACTTTAAAATCGTAATTTGGCGTGCGTCTAATAAGGATATACACAGATAGGGAGATACTCACAGAGGACACACAGGACTATTGTGGCAGTCAATAAGAGAGCACACAGCAGCCCCAGACACACTGCAGCCAGCCTGTAGGGGTGTGAGCTTTGTCCCCGTTTCTCTGTCTCTGTAGTCACAAGCATAAGCACGGATAAAACGATTAAACTCGTTGTTATGGCCTGAACGCACATGGATGAGATGCCTGTCAGTATTGCATCACATTACATTAATGGCATTTGGCAGACGCTCTTATCCAGAACGATGTACAGTTGATTAGATTAAGCAGGAGACGATCCTCCCCTGGAGCAATGCAGAGTTAAGGGCCTTGCTCAAGGGCCCAATGGCTGTGCGGATCTTATCGTGGCTACACCGGGATTCAAACCACCAAACCACCGGGGCCCCAGTCATGCACCTTAACCACTACGCTGCAGGGTCATGTACCTTAACCACTACGCTACAGGGTCATGTACCTTAACCACTACACTGCAGGCCGCCCAGTATTAAACTGTGTGTATAGTATGCACTGCAGAACGGGGGTCCATTTCCTCGTCATGTAATACTGTATCACGTTATGTACTACGCATAAACCTTGAACACAAAGGCATATGTGTGACAGACCTGATGGGCCACACAGGGAGACAGTGTGGAGGGAGGTACAGTTGGTTTTCACGTCAATATTGGTCACATCTTCACCCTGAGTTACTGAGAGAGGAAGAGCAGAGTTGGCGGTTTGAGGACCATCATCTTTGAACTTCCCCTTTCATTAAATTTAGATTCATGAAATTATTATACTGTCATCACAAATGTTTTTGAAGTGCAAAGCCAGGACGGTACATATGCACCCGACTAGAAATTTTCAAAAAAGTAAAGTAATACAATATTTTTAACTACTCTATTATAAAGACCCACATTATGAAAAATATTTGCTTGGTTATTGAAGAATTTGCAAAACATTGCAAGTTACAGTTTTTTTTACAAATCACTTCGACCCTAATCTCACAAGCTTCTGCTCAATTTTCAAAACCTTAGACACAACATTCAAAATTGTAAGCACTTGTTCGCCTCATTGGATCGAATTCCTCATTTTTCATAAAAAATTATAGGAACATTTATTTAGATCGTCCATACAAAAAATACCTATCGATTCACTGTTTAGTTTTTGTGAACAAGTGATTATTGGTTTATGTATATTGTATCCAAGCTAAAAAGTGTTTAGAGTTTGAAAAATGTTCTTAAATGATCTGTTTTGAGTTTTGTGTCTACAGTTTTGAAAAATGACCTCAAGGTTCTGAAATTAGAGTCAAAGTGATTGTAACAAACTGTAGTAGAAGACAATGTGCTCCAATCGCTTAGGTCCAAAAGATACCAATTGCATCATCAGCTTCAGAAAAGCAGCCAATTAAATAGCAGCCATTTTGACAGTGAATAATTGCAATAAATGAACTATAATGCAAAGTTTGTACTGTTATGCCTTGAAATAGAAAACCACTATAGTGAAAATAGTGCCATCCTATATAATAGAGACCTATCGAGTGCTACACTGCTCGTTCTACTCAGGAGTCGCATTAAACTCACATGGTCTACCCTTCTTTCTGCAAGCCACAGCTTCCTTCAGTTCCTCCAGAGACACTGCGGAATCCAGCTGCTTCGCTTGATCGACTGAAAGAGATGACAAATTCGGTGAATTACGGAAAACTTTTCTTTCCCAACGCAATCCACTTTAAAGGCCTCAGAGACCAACGTAGCGCTGCTATTATTAAACCACGTCCGTGAACGCTGGAGGTCATGGGCAGCTTGAGTTTTAAAGCCATTTGCCACTCAATGTTTACTTACCGGCAGCGTCATGGCAGAAGTTCTTCTTGAACTTCACAGGTAAGTATAGCAGGCCCTTCGACATGGCAGAGAGCGGTGTGAAAGACAAGACGCACGCACAACGTGAGCAATGAAAGCCAGACAAGAATGAAAGGGGAATGAGCTGGGAAATTGAATGATTCTGACAAAAAAAAGTCTGCTCCCAGACACACAGTGACCCACCCACACCCACACACACACACACACACACATACAAACACACACACGCACATACACATACACACACACACACACACACAGACACAGACCCATCCACGAATAATACACGTCAGACGCCCAGTATGATGTAAAAACATGCACTCTTTTCCACCTTTAACTGACAGGAAAAATACCACTGCACTCTACTGCATAATTATCACAAACTCTTCATAATAACAGGTATTGCATCACAACCAATCCACACCCACTTTGGCTCAGAACCAGAACAGACTGGACTGCGTAGTGCCTTGCAGTAGATACAGCACCGTAGATACAGTAGATCAACTGTAACCAAAGCCACAATAAAATAAGTGTCGTACATTCTGTGAGCATATATTTGAGGAAGTGTAGGGTTGTGATACAGAAGGCTGGCCAGCAGGCATCTACTGTTATAACTGCCCCACTGTGCGTTCATTTGAGCGCGTCCATCACTTCACATGCCTGCAGTGTTCCTCAGGGCACAGTAATGCACATGCAGTGTCCATTAACGGTTCCCTGATGGGATTATTCACCTCCCTGTGCGGGAAGGGGCATGAAGCCGGCAGCTGAGCAGCTTCCTGTCTTGTGCAGTGGTGCATAAACGTGGCCCACACCCAGTACAACTGCAACCACCGCAACACAGAACAGCAACAAGCTCATCTCTCAGCTAGACAATAATGTCCACTGAACAATGTTTATTCCTTTTAATATTCATTAGATATATCAGAGATAGCACGATAAGGAATAAGTGCCCCATATTCCCATACCAGAACTTTTAATCAGGTAGATTAGTAGAAATCTCAAGTTCCATAATGTGCTGTACTGGTAAAACTGGACAGGAGAAACCAATGGGTCCCGGCTGTTTAAAGCGCACTGATCACTGAAACATGGCTATGTGTGGAAAAATGTTTCAAAAGAAAAGAAAAGTGGAACATTTCTGGCAAATTTGCATTTTGTTAAACTGGTTGATTTGATTTACTTATTTAAGCTAAAAAAATATATATATTAAAATGATTCAAATATCTGCACACTGTTAATAACAGCCAAATGGCAAAATAAAGCATATAATAAATACATTTCTGCTTCAGGGCCTACAGGGTATGCAACGGCCTGCACTGCCCTATGGAACAAGAAGCACAGCACACCTCCCCCACTAAACGTGCAGAAGCTAAAGAGTAACATCTCTAGCTTCACAATAAAACACTTCAGAAAAATAAAATAAAAGATGTTTACACCAGCAGAAATGCAATCTCTGGCAAGATTCTGGTTAAAGAAGCTGAACGGTATGTATCGGTCTAGTGTACAGCATGCATTTTCACCAGACACAGTAATTACACAGTCTGCATATATGTACTGTACATCTGTATGATTCATGCAGTGGTCATCTGGCTTTCCCTTCCACCAGATCCTGTAAAATAAGCACAAAGACACAATGACAAGACAGAAGCTCCACTTCTCACTTGCCTGCCTGCAAGCGTTCTCGGTCCCAGTTATAGCACTACATGACTGCAAATTGTAATTAGGGACTCAGAGGGTCTAGTCAGTGATTATACTGGATTACATGCCATTCAGACCACTCCCATAACACTGACTACTGGCCAGCAATTGGTTAAAATGTAATAATAGATGTACTGTATAGATAACTGGGCAACACTAAGCACAAAGTGGATAAACTTTGTGGGGCTCTCTGAGGTTCATGTACAGTGCATGTACAGAGGTGGTTTGTGTGTTTGCTGGTCCAGCTTTCTGTTTGCTCCATACTCTCCATTTCTCCTCCGAATGTGTATTTATCCACTGTAATGTGTCTGGAAGACTTCTTACCCTTCTGACCTCCAGTCCTTTGCTTCTCAGTCACCAAGACCTATCCAGCGTCTGACCTGCTGCGAACCTGAGAGAGGCACAGTCCACACTGATACCACAGGCATCAGTCAGATACGGAGCAACCATGCACCGATAAATGGGCTTCAGTCGCGGGAACAAGATCTCTCACACAGAGCATATGAGTCAAACAGAAGCCCTATCTCTAACTGCAACGTTTCCTGTTCAGGGGGTTTCCGGGACAATTCTTAGCCTGCGGTTCTCATCAGGCTTTGCATCTAATTGAAAAGCAACGAGGTAAACGTGCGTCTCACCACAGACTCAAACAGTAAAGCAAGGTAAAGGATGTAAACACTTACGGAGTTACATTTCACTGCTTTTCAGAATCAACAGTCAATACGTAAATTATGTGAATCGGTGATCTGCGATTGGCTGTGCCCCAAAAAAAAAGGCTGCTAAGTACTGGGTTCCTCTGAACCCCAACACTGAAAAGCACCCGCACAGTTAAACATGTACACTACCGTTCAAAAGTCTGGGGTCACCTTGTCTTTTTGAGCTTTTTCAGATTTAATATTCTCTGTTTGTAATTAAACCATCCATACGTGGCCAAAGAGCAGACTCAGAGCTTTTATTACAGGGTATTTTTGATATTTCGGTTTCACCATGTAGTAATAACAGCACTCTTTATATGAAGTTCCCCATTTCAATGTTTGAGACAAATGAACATAATGTCAAATCGTGTTTTTAATATTTTTGTGAATATGAATACATTTGTCAGGAGAAACAATTCTTGTAGTATCTACTGCATATCTGACAGCAGCATGATGGATTGAGGCTCATTTGATACCTTGGACCCTTGACTTAAAGCCATTTAGCTAACATACACTCACTGAGCACTTTATTATTTTACTTCATTACACCTACTTATTCATGCAATTTTCTAATCAGCCAATTGTATGGCAGTAGTGCAATGCATACAATCATGTAGATACGGGTCAGGAGCTTCACTTAATGTTCACGATTGTTGGTGGCAGACAGGGTGGTTAGAGTATCTCAGAAACTGCTGATCTCTTGGGATTTTCACACAAACTAGTCTCTAGAGTTTGCAAAGAAATGTGAAAAATCCAGTGAGCATCTCTGAACACACAACACTTCATAATTCTAAGTGGACAGGCTACAGCAGTAGAAGTCTAAACGATAAGTCCAATAAATACTGAATAAAGTGCTCACTGAGTATATCTGTTCCATACTGTATGAACATGATTTACAGCTGAATCTAGTCCCAACCCCAAATTCCCATTGTGATCCATTCAAATTCAAAGAGCTTTAGTGTCAGTTGTAGGACAACCTTGTCACGCCCCCCTGCTGCATTTATCATTTTTCGCTTTTGCCTTCCAACAGGTTGATTGGTGGGCGTGGTCCCTCCACAAGTGGCACCTGGAGCTAGTTTAATTCCAGGTTAAATGAGCTCCAGTGTTGCTGCTTGGGGGGGCAGTAAATATCACACCTGTCTTAGGACAGACGTTTTTGGTTGTATTTTTGCACCCTCAACATTGCTACACAGACTACATGCAACACTGCCGTCCTACTGATCTCTCATGCCCCATCGTAATTTACTTAAAAAATAAATAATTGGTTACCCCGTAACCCTGTTGTCGTGTGTTTCATTTTCCTGTTCACGACTAAAACGAGCCAGTCGTAACAACCTGAAAATATGATAACCAGGCTCTGATGATGATGATGGGTCACAGACATCAGGAAGTCATGGCATGCAGAGAATATACACGTCTTCCCCTGTCATACCACCACACACTCAGAGACCTCTCCCCCCTGCCATACCACCACACACTCAGAGACCTCTCCCCCTGCCCTACCACCACACACACAGACACCTCTCCCCCTGCCATACCACCACACACTCAGACACCTCTCCCCCTGCCATACCACCACACACACAGACACCTCTCCCCCTGCCATACCACCACACACTCAGACACCTCTCCCTGCCATACCACCACACACTCAGACACCTCTCCCCCTGCCATACCACCACACACTCAGACACCTCTCCCTCCTGCCACACCACCACACACTCAGATACCTCTCCCTCCTGCCATACCACCACACACTCAGACACCTCTCCCCCTGCCATACCACCACACCCTCAGACACCTCTCCCCCTGCCATACCACCACACACTCAGACACCTCTCCCCCTGCCATACCACCACACACTCAGACACCTCTCCCTCCTGCCATACCACCACACACTCAGACACCTCTCCCACCTGCCATACCACCACACACTCAGACAGCTCTCTCTCTGCCATACCACCATACACTCAGACACCTCTCTCCCTGCCATACCACCACACACTCAGACACCTCTCCCCCTGCCATACCACCACACACTCAGAAACCTCTCTCACTCTGCCATACCACCACACACTCAGACACCTCTCCCTGCCATACCACCACACACTCAGACACCTCTCCCTGCCATACCACCACACACTCAGACACCTCTCCCCCCTGCCTTCACATCTGTGAAGGGGTTAAGTCAGATTGAAGTGCAAAAGGAGCAATACAGGTTTTTAAAATCCAATTTAAAAAAAGGCATTTATTTGTGATACAAATTGAAGATGAAACAAACAGAAGAACTCTCGCTCTGGTTTCAGTGAAACGTACAGTAGGTGCACCCATAGATCACAGTTACAATTGGCGCAATGTTCAATGGCATAAGTCTTGCTGATCAGAACAGATTAAGGTGTTTTCCTGTTGAACAGTCTTACTCTCAAACAATCTGTGCAACTACTCTTTGTGTATGTTGTTGTATGTAATCAACCATGGTCTTACACCCTAATGCGGGCCGGTCCATGGTGTCATCAATCATATGAACATTCTGAAGAGAAAACAGGTGTGCAATTGTGCAATATTGTAATTCTTCATGCTATTTCCGCTTAAAGTTCAGCTTAAAACATAAACTGTGACGGTTATTGTGAATTCATTTGGACATAAAATGGACATAAAATGTTTTGGCAAATGCTCCTATAGTTAAGAGAACATGACAACAATGTTGCAGGAATTAGGCCAAAGCGATTGAGAAAAGCATTTCTAGTAGGCCAACATTCAAGTCACATACTGACTTACCACCTGATGGTTCCAAGTCATGATAATGACATCATCCAGCATGGCAGACTGTTTAGAACAAAAGAGCGCCAGTCTCACAGACAAACTTGAAACGAGAAAAACAGCGGGTATCTTGCCACGTGTTCTCATTAGGTACGGTAACTGCACAGTCTGCATCTTTTTCTTTGCTCTGGGTTTCATTCCCAGACCAGTCATGATCATCCGGTTCTCCACTTCTCCAGAACCTGTATGAGAAGCAGAGCCACTGAATGACTAGTGACACTTTCACGTTGCCTACGGTTACAGCACTACCTGACACTGTATACTCTGGTTACAATTATGGCTTTTGTCGTTATGCTTGTAGAATAATATTATCGGATATACAAAAATACTCCTTTTGTGATATTGCACATGGAAAAATGATGATATAGAAAGACAGACATTAAATTATTACATCTTAACTCATATATAGCTACAAAAGCCTACCCTTTCTGCAGCAAGGTTTTGTCTACCCAGAGCCAGGTGCCCTCTGTTTCTAAGTCAGTCAATCCAATCCAGTATGGGTGCTCTCTTGTTCTGTTGGTGATGAACCCCTGAACACAGACACATAATGACTCTCACTGCTCACTCTGCTGACACAGAGTCCACACCAACACATTCTGGATCTGTCAGTTACAGAGAATGAGGCTTATTGAGAATGTATCCACTGATACGAGTCATGTATTCCACTGTTCAAAATACAACACAACATTTTTCTCCAGTTTACTTGCTAATTATTATCCACATTTTCACAGGCAAGCACACCAGGTCCAGTCAGAAGCCTTAGAGAGTTTGTACATAATGCCTCCTGCCAGACTGCAAAGAATCAGCAAAGAATGCTGGTCCATTTGCTTAAGAGGTGCCAATCTCACTCTAAAACAACCTCAAAAAATACTCCTCCTAGGAGATAACATTAGGGTCCCAGGATGTAATCTAATTAGCTCTAATATCCATTTTGATAAGAAGCTGCCTGCGATAGCTTAAACCTAACCTTGAACAACACCCTCGATCCCAATGGCAAAGGGAATCTTGAGAATTTCAGCATTTGGTTAATGTTATGGTAATCTTATGACCATCAAGTAGATTTTTATTTTATTTTTGGAAAGTGATTTCTCTTAGGGGTTTTCTTAGTATTCTGTCCAAATGGTTCAATCTTTTATGATCAAATATTAAGGTTTGAAGAGCTTTGATAATTCCACATACCCAGGGTCCTACCAAATCCATCCATTCTCTCAACCCACTTATCCTGAACAGGAGCCTATCCCAGCATACATTGGGCGAAAGGCAGGAATACACCCTGGACAGGTCACCAGTGTGAGTGAATGGCACTCACACGCACTCACACACTCATACCCACGGGCAATTTAGACTCTCAAATCAGCCTAACCTGCATGTCTTTGGACTGTGGGAGGAAACCAGAGGAAACCCACGCAAACACGGGGAAAACATGCAAGCTAAATGGTAAATGGTAAATGGCAGGCATTTATATCGTGCCTTTATCCAAAGCGCTATACAATTGATGCTTCTCCATTCACCCATTCATACACACACTCACACACCGATGGCGATTATAAATAAGAAATAATTTAAGAAACATAATTTCTCTCATATATCTCACCATATTTGAGCACTCCATAGACACACACATTGTCCCCTTCTGGTCTGGTGTGTGAAGGAACACACAGTGAGGCCCCTACCGACCGGGATTTGAACCCAGGACCTCCTTGCTGTGAGGCAGCAGTGCTACCCACTGCACCATCCGTGCTAGCCTGTCTGTGACAATGATATCACAGATGGAGTCAGGTTCTTTTGTTAATGACATGTATTGTAGTTCAGAACACTGAAATTGACCAAACGTTTCTGTGAATTTGGTAGGACCCTACATGTACCCTGACTTTGATTGAGGGGTTCTTATGTGTTTATTTCTGATTTAGGGATTTTTTTTATCTACTAAATTTTTATCTACTTTGTTTTGTATAAAGGTTTAAAAGAAGGTCTTTTTATATTTCACTTTGTTGGTAAAAGATGGATTCGTGTAGGACTGCCAGTTCACCTGACCATAACTTAAAAGATTTGTCTTGATTGTTTGTACTTTTGATTAAGGCTACACAAGTTCACGTACAGTAGGCTCCAGAATTATCGGCACCCCTGACTGGTAATGCACATAATAATAATAATACATTCAATTTTGGTCTCATTTGGTCATTTAAAGTATTATTGAACGAAGGTGCTGTGGTCAGATGAGACCAAACTGAACATTTTGGTCAGATGTATCTGTATGGTCACGCTAGGACTTGACCATACTGTCCTCTAGGGTCCTCTTCACACTTGTTCCTGTGTTCGATCTGCACTTTATTGTACGTCGCTCTGGATAAGAGCGTCTGCTAAATGCCTTGTAATGTTAATGTAACGTAATGTAAAAGATGCAGGATCAGCATGTATGCCATTGAAACAGAGATGCATGAAAGGGGATGCACATCACACCTATGGAGAAAGTGCACCGAGAAATCTGTTTTAATTCCAGAGGCACTGGTTAAAATGAATGGTATAATGGATTCCACCAAGTATCAGGCAATTTTGGCTTAAAATCTGGTTGCCTCCACCACAAGGTTGAGACTTGGCTGTCGGTGGACTTTCCAGCAAAACAATGACCCAAAGCATACCTCAAAATTCACACAGAAATGGTTCCATGACAGCAAAAGCTATGTTCTGCTCCCTCAATCCAATCAAAAACCTGTGAAGAACTGAAGAGGGCAGCACAAACTCAAGAATATGAAGGATCTTGCAAGGATCTGGAAAGAGGAATGGTCCAAAATCCCAAACAAAGTGTTCTTTAACCTTGTCAAGCACTAATGGAAGAGACTCAATTCTGTTATCCTCCCCAGAGGTGGATGCACCAAGTACTAAACCAGGGGTGCCAATAATCATGGACCCTTGGATTTTGGTCTATTCAATTCTAAATCGATTTTTTATTTAATTAATGTTTGCTTTTGGTTGGTTCCATTGAAACATTAATACATTTCAATAACAATAGAATGTTACGGGACTCTAGTTTTTTTCTGTCACACTCAGTCTGTCAGTCAGTCAGTCAGTCAGTCTCTCACTCATACAGTATCTTACCTGCTCCTCTTCACTCTTTATTACCACCAGGTCAGCTCCCTGCTTATTGCAGTCACTGTGACCGTCCATCCAGCTCTTCTCCTCCCTGGAGAAGTAGTAACACTTGGAGTAGAACTGCTCCCAGTCCTGTGGACAGGGCTTGCACACTCTCTCTGTACAGGAAGAAAAGGCCACAGATTCTGTCAATTACAGATGCACAACAAACAAGATGCTTTGCAACAAGAAATCATATAAATAAGAAATAATTTAAGAAACATAATAAGAAATTAAATTTCTCTCATATATCTCTTTTTCACAGAAATACAATAGATCATTTTTTAAAAAGAAAACCACCAACAAGTAGCAAAAAGATCATCTCCATCTACAGATTATGCTAACGGTAATACAACTCACCGTTTGAAATTACAGGGCAGTATTTATCCAGAAGTTGGTACTTTTTCCCTAACACTGAAAGGAAAGCTGTGTTGATCTTCATCCTCTCTTCTTCAATCCCTCTGCTGTCATTGTTCGGTTCTCTCACCATATTTGAGCACTCCGTACACTCACACTTTGTCTCCTTCTTGTCTGGTGTGTGAAGGAACACGCATTATTATATTACTAATCTAATTAATGCAGTATTTGCTGACAATCAGAGCAAACATGTTTCATCTTGACCATATAAACTGAACAGTGTGGGCATTTTAGTTGACTACTCAGTAGTGTAACAGTTTCATGTTGGTTTGAATGGCCTCTTTTCTATAAATGTTGATTATTCTTATTTAATTTATATAACTTTATATATGCATAATTATAGGCAGTCATGTAAAAATCTAATGATCTTAATAAAAAAATAAAATGATGGTGGGTTGTATCATTATACCCACTCAGACACATTGATAGTAAAGCAGATTATTAGACACATTATATAGGAAATAAAAATTTTTTAAGTTCACTCTAAAATCACAGTTCAGGGTACTTCCAATAAGGACATACACAGATACAGTGAAATACTCACAGAGGACACCCAGGGCTATTGTGCTAGCAATAAAGAGAGCACACAGCAGACACACTGCAGCCAGCCAGTAGGGGTGGGAGCTTTGTCCCCTTTTCTCTGTCTCTGTGGTCACAAGCAAAGTCACGGATAAAACAATTAAACTCTGTCATTATTATGGCTTGAACACAACATGGATGAAATGCCTGTCAGCATAACAATGTTTAAATGCACTCCAGAGAGATTATCCATTTGGTTCTCATGCATCATATGACTAACTTCTGCAGTTAAGGAACTGTTTAAGTGCATATATGGTCTGATATCAGATTTGGCCTGTAGCGTAGTGGTGAAGGTGCATGACTGGGACACGCAAGGTCGGTTGTTCGAATCCCACAATAAGATCCGCACAGCCGTTGGGCCCTCGAGCAAGGCCCTTAACCCTGCATTGCTCCAGGGGAGGATTGTCTCCTGCGTAGTCTAATCAACTGTACGTTGCTGTGGATAAGAGCATCTGCCAAATGCCATTAATGTAATGTAATGGACACCATTGGATACCACAGGTAGCCCCACAGGATGATGCTCAATGAGTTTAATGTTGCCAGCAATGGTCAGGTTTCACGTGGCTGGAATGACAGCATTCTATCACGCAGCAGTAACACCCACTGGTTAATTGAGCACTCGCAGAGTACATATTTTCCCCGTCTCATGTTTGAAAGAGCCCGAATGTGTGTGTGTGTTTGTGTGTGTGTGTGTGTCTGTGTGTTGCCTCAATCCAACCGTATCCACCCTTAATGTAGAATAACTTTTGCTGTATTCTTCATTACCTGTGTTCATTTTGGGGGGGGGGGGGCCTAGCCGTGGGAAACAGTCAGTCGACTACATGAGCTTCAAGAACACGGTGACAGAATGTACAGGTGTTCATACCTGTGTGAGCATCAGCTTTGCCTCCTGGGGCACCTGCACTGTGACCCACTGTGCTGTAGATACACTGTCCTGGGGGGAAAATAATCGTGTAACTACCCTGAATATGCCACCACATATTACCCCTCTGAATATGCCAACACACATTACCCCTCTGAATATGTCACCACAAATTACTCCCTGTCTACCTAATGAAGTGCTGAGTGAGTGTATATTGTATTTTAATGGACGTCTTCAGTTAGGACAGTTCTCTGAAGTTTGTTGAATCTCACGTGGCACACTCTGATGAGCCCTTCGTACTCAAAAAGTTTTATTATTATAAACAATATTATTATATTCAGAAGGTGATGCAAGCTGACAATTTTAGTCTTTAGACATAAAACACAAAATTACATGGATGAAAATAGCAATAAAATTGAATGAATGCAGTAGTCCGAGAAATACATTGCCATTTTTAGCATTTGTGCTCTGACTTGAGCAAATAAATCAACCAAATAAATTAATTTATTTATAAAATTGTTGGCTGACCCTGCATAATACTTCTGTGCAATAAGTTACACATATATAAAATACATTACATCACCTCCAGCATGCTTGGTGATAATGTTAGCCTAACTTGAGAGAGAGGAGAAGAACACAAACTTTCACAAAATGCAGTTACTCACCTTGAGAGCCATGCGCTGAGTTTAATAGATCAGCGGACATTGAAATTAAAGGAGAAAATAACAAAACTGACAAACTGAGTCAAAAAGAAGGACGGAAGTCCAGGAAGTTGAACTAACTTGTGTTCTGAGGTACATACATACCCCACCCACTTCCTGCCACGGAAATGTAATTTCCCTACATTAATGTATGCAATGTGTTGTTACATTTAAACTCAATTTGCTCAATAAATACTTTAGTGATAATCATGTTTACAGTTGATCTCACGACGAAAGTGATTTCATTACGTGAGAAAAACCTAGAAGATTGGCATCAGTCGAGTGCACACCTCAACCGACACTACAAAACTGTCAACATGTGCCCATTCCACATGTTGGGTATTCACCCGATGGTAATCATGCCTTTCACTTTGGGAGATGCATGCATTCATGACTGCATGAGATATGCCCGGGCATTTTGGTGGGTTATTGCAACACCACATGGCCATATTTACTCAGTGGCCATTTATTCAAATTAGTTTTTTTTTATCGTTTGAATTTTTTTTTTTTTTAAAGGAACAGCAGAATGTACAGCCATCAAAGCCAAGATACAAAGTTGGAAGCTTACATGTTAAAGACCTGTCAGTGAGCATGAGAAATCCATTCAGTAAGCACTTTATTAGGAATGTATTACTTTTTTTTTTTGACATTTTTTTTAGACTTCTGCAGCTGTAGTGCTGCTGTAGCCAATTCACTTAGAGGTTTAACAAATTGTGTGTTCAGAGACGATCTTCTGCATACTGCTATTTCCTCTCCCGTCAGAACTGCTGCTCACAGGATGTGGCTGCTTTCCACACCAATCTTTCCACACCAATCTCTGCAAACTCTAGAGACTGTTGTGTGTGAAAATCTGCAGTTCAGCAGTGTCTGGCACTAACAATCATTGTACAGTTAAAGTCACTTAAATTATCCCCATTCTGGTGGTTGATGTGAAAATTAACTGAAGCTCCTGACCCGTATCTGTATGATTTTATGCATTGCACTGCTGCCAGACAATTGGCTGATTAGATAATTGCATGAATAAGTAAGTGTACAGGTGTTCCTCATAAAGTGCTCTGTGAGTGTATATACGTATATTACATTAAAACAATTTGTGTAAATAAAATAAATTAAAACCTTTTTAAGTAATTTAAGTGTCTTTACCCTTTGTCTCATATTACATTTTGTATAAAGATCTGAAACCATTCAGGGTGATATGATTTGCAATAATTGAGGAAAACAAGAAGGTGGTAAATACATTTTAATTGCGCTGTACCAATAATTTATTATCACTATTATCACTATCACTGCTCAATAGCAGAGTAATATGTCTAAAATTACCTTGAAAACCTTGAAAGATCAATAGCGCCGTCCTCTGGTCATTTTATGGAACACAAATACAGACGGTCGAGAAACCATAGATATTAGCACACTGATATGACCATAGAAGGCGTTTGCCCCCTGATTCCTAGGAAAAACTGAATCATGGGATTGAAGAGGACCTGGTTGCTGTGGCTGTTGCAGAAGTTCTGCTGAGTCTTCAATCTGGACGTACCAAGTATTTTTCTATTTGAGGGTAAAAGGTAATTCAGATAGAGTAAAGGCACATAATATAATAATATCTGTGTTTTCATCAGCAGCGTTCCTTTTGTCAAAGCAAGAACAGTACTACCTGACCTGGCTACTTGTAGTGTTGCGTTAGGATACTAAGATTAGCTAGCGCGTAAACGCTAGCAAATTGCAGCTAACTAACTTAGCTAATTAACTGACTGTCAGCGACATTTTCTGCCGTTTTCATTCATGATAAATGGCGCTAGCTATATAGCTAGTCAGTTAATGGAAACGACCAGTTTACACACTGTTAGAAATGATAGGTCTATGCGGCAGTCGGTCGTTTGGCCTTGTTCGCTGTAGTCTAGCTATGTTGCTAGTTCGCGAGCTAGCCCTAGCGCTAGCAAACTCCCACGATAACGTTACATGCACGTCCTCAAAATAACATGGTAACTACCCTAGCTGTTCGTTAGGCTAGCTTGCTGTAGACATCGTGTCCATGCTGCTACCGAAGCTGTTGTTATATTTAACGTTTCTGGGACCATTTATTTAGCTAATGCACGCAAACCACGTAATATACATTTAAGCGGTGAAGCTAAAGCTTGTTGGATAGTCCCATAACAACGCGGCTTACTTGTTTTCTTGGAGGCATGATGCAACTGTATTAGCTTGTATGCTAACGGTGGTTTTCCACATGGCTAGTTAGCCGTGGTCGAATCCATTCGGCACGTTGCTTTCGCGAACCAAAGCTGCTTAAACGGCTACATTTACGCTATCTGACATTAATTTGTGTGGGTTACCAAAGAAATTCTGATCTCGGCTACCCGATGCAGTAAGAACGTGATTGGCGGTGTACAGTGTAGTGGACTGACAGTCCGTCGTTGATACCTTGCTAATTTTTAAATCAGTAACATTGCCTTGCCTCTTTGTAGCAACGTGCTTATCCTATCCAGTGTTACTATTGTCAGACTTGTGCACGGGATTATTTACCTTTGTCTCAATTGATCTAGGCCCGCATAGTTCAATCGTAACAAGTGCTAGTTAAGATGGTGGATACAGCACACGATTTGCATTCGAGTGCAATGCCGGTCAGCGTATTGTCGAACACACATTACGCTACCTACTGTTAATGTATTTTTCTAATGCTCCACTTGTCAGCCTTTCTCCGTAACTTTAAATGCTTTAGCCGATCAGCTGCCACAAAGCACAGGCCCCCCGTTATGTAAAAAACAAAACAAAAAAAGGAAACCTAAACAGACCCATCGTCATGTGCGAACAGGTTGAACTGTAAAATACACTTTGCTGTTACAATTATATGAAGGATTGCGGGTATGCTACCAGCAAGGCTGCGAGTGTGTTAAATGTGTACATTATAATTGCACCATCTGGGCATCTCTCTTCATGCTGGCGGATGGTCTAGTTCAGCGCGTGGCAGAGAAGAGCATTGGTGCCACTGTTTTCCGTTTGCGTAATGTTATTTTCTGCGAATAAGGCTTTAGAAGTCATTTCTGATCCCGATTCCCCGCATAAGCGCGCACACACGTTGTCCCTAATTCGGTGACCAGAGAGATCATGCAAGAGTGGGTGATGGCGATGTAACCTTGGCCGCGCCTGCCTCCACAGACAACAGCAGCCGTGCCCCGACGCGCCCCTACCCCCAGCGGAGCGGTCATGTGGCAGGAAGCCCGCAAACATGAGCGCAAGCTGCGCGGGATGATGGTGGACTACAAACGCCGCGGCGAGCGCCGGCGGGAGTACTACGAGAAAATAGTGAGCGCAGCCGCCGTTACGACCACAGCGCTCCCTGCCCCGCTCAGGGATTCTGCTTCTTAGCCCTTAGGGGTGCAGTGGGGAGGAGTTAGGGATGGTACTTTCATGGAGGTCATTCTGATATGGGAGGAGTTAGGGGTTTCCTGAGGTGAGGTCATTCTGATATGGGAGGAGTTAGGTTTGGTGGTGAGGTCATTCTGATATGGGAGGAGTTAGGGGTGGTGCTGAGGTCATTCTGACTGGAGTGTGAGGTGTGTGATTGGACGTTGCTGCTCTGTCTCCTTCAATCGGCAGAAAAAAGACCCAGCCCAGTTCCTGCAGGTTCATGGCCGGGCCTACAAGATCCACTTGGACTCAGCAGTGGCGCTGGCTGCTGAGAGCCCCATCAACATGTGCGTTTGTTCCTCGTGAAGATACACACCCCTGTACAGAGATGCATTCGTACACATGCACACACAAACACACAGGCATACGGTCACACAAACGTATGGTCACACAAACGTACACACACACACAAATACACAAGCATACGGTCACACAAATGTACACACAAACACAGGCATATGTACACACAAGCACAAAGGCATGTATATACAGACACATGCAAGTGCCTACACAAACCCATGCATATGCAACACTCATGCAGGCACATGACTGACACTTGCAGACACACAAGCACTGTATGCATGCACACACAAATTAAGGATACAGCAGGGGATTTGATATAGCAGTCACTTTGGAGAGCAGCGTACCCAGTTATACTCTCTCATTGTGAACCTTAAATGGGGTCCAAAACATCTCAAAAGCACGTACTCTAATGTGTTCGGGGCCACACATATTGGCCTTTACGGCAGTCTCGCCAGCTTACTCTGCCGCGCCCTGAGACACGATTCCTCCCCTCAATTTGAGTTAATCATTAACCTTGATGTTTGTTTTTCCAGGATGCCGTGGCAGGGAGACACTAGCAACATGATTGACAGGTTTGATGTGAGGGCACACCTGGACTACATTCCGACCTACACGCCCCCCCTTCTCAACACTGTGTGAGTACGACTTCCTGGGCGCCCCGTATCAGAAACTCCTCAGGTCACCAGACACTCCCGTCCAGAATCTTCCAGTTGTCATTGGGTGTAGTGAAGCATATTTGTATGGAATATTTACATTAACTAGCCAATTACCCTTTCAACTGAGAACTTGAGTCCTTTGCTGGGGACTGTTTTGTATGTTGAAGGGGACTGTTTTGTACGTACGTTGAAGGGAGAGGGAGGGAGGGAGAGAGAGAGAGATGATTTCTTTATTTTTTTTTCTACTAGTTCTCAATTGTCCAGAACAAAAATAACTTTTTTCAAAAAAAGAGAGAAAAAGATCAAAGAGGAAAAATTAGAAATAAAGTAAGCGGCCAAAAAATGAGGAACTCCGAAACGGTAAAAACCAAAAAGCGGAGCCCGACTTCACACGGCTATGTTCGCCCGTCTTTGTCCGTTGTGGGGCCGTTAAATCCACGTGGTTCCCCGGCCTCAGAAGTCCTCTTCCCCCACCTAGACGCCCTTCTTTGTCCGTTGCGTCTAGGATTAAAAAAAGAGGTTAGTTGAGGGTAGTCGAGGCGTTCCTCTTCCGCCCTGAGCCCCGCTCTGCACTCGAGTTTGGCCTTTTGTAGGGTGTTGGTCTCTCTCAAACTCGGCGCAGCTGTGCCTGTTTAATTAGAAGTGGTTAGAGTGCATTCCACACGTCGTGCTGGCCTTGGTGCTGATTCTCCCCCTGCCCAGGCTCTCTCCAAGGTGCCGATCCCTTATACAATTTAAGGAAATATTCACCGTCAATTATTTTCCCCAGCTCCTGGCGTCTAGGGTACCGATCCTCGATTGGGCCACCACAGACTGTTTTGTATGTACGTTGAAGGGGACTGTTGTGTACGTACGTTGAAGGGGACTGTTTTGTACGTACGTTGAAGGGGGCGGTTTTGTACGTACGTTGAAGGGGGCGGTTTTGTACGTACGTTGAAGGGGACTGTTTTGTACGTACGTTGAAGGGGACTGTTTTGTATGTACGTTGAAGGGGACTGTTTTGTATGTACGTTGAAGGGGACTGTTGTGTACGTACATTGAAGGGGGCGGTTTTGTACGTACGTTGAAGGGGCCGGTTTTGTACGTACGTTGAAGGGGACTGTTTTGTACGTACGTTGAAGGGGCCGGTTTTATACGTACGTTGAAGGGGACTGTTGTGTACGTACGTTGAAGGGGCCGGTTTTGTGTCACTGCAGGACCCCGGAGCAGGAGTCAGAGGAGAGGAAATGTAACTACGAGCGCTACAGAGGGCTGGTGCAGAACGACTTCGCCAGCAGTGAGTCTGACTGACCTGTCGCTCTCTCACTCCTCCGCCAGGCTTCGGCCACGGCTCCCACCGCACTGTGACTTAAAGACCACGGGCAATCAAGATTATTGTGCTGTGACAGTTAATGCGTAATGAGCCGTGCAAATACTGATATGAAACCCGTTTCATTCCGTTGAGATCGTACAATGGATTTATCCGTCTAGTAGCATGGTTCACTGCAGGAGAATTTCTTACATAACTAACATGGCAGGTTGCATTTTAGTTGTGGGCTGCCAGTCGGAAGTCAACTTGCATTTCAGTGTAGAACAGACTCACTATGTCAGACCTCCATCTTGATATGTGACTTATTTACATCAACGGGAGACTTATTTATATACACAATTACCTTGTGGCTTAATTCAGACTATAAATATGGTAGCGTGGGGCCTGTAAGGTCATTACTGTGAGGCTGGGTGCCGTTCTCTCTCTTTGTGCGGATGGACTTTGCTCACAAACCTTCGTTCCCTTGCAGTCTCTGAGGAGCAGTGCCTGTACCAGATTTATGTTGACGAGCTCTACGGTGGCCTGCAGAGGCCAAATGAAGACGAGAAGAAAAAGTGAGTTCTCTCGACATGCTGCGCTACATAGTCGCATCCTGAACTGTATATGCCGTGCTACTCATCCGCTCCGTCTCCCATGTTTCTGTAACCCCCGCCGGCCTGCTGGCGTGCCGTTTGGGTATAGGCCCGTCTGCCTGTGTTATGACCCTCTGGCCCCCTCCCGAACCCCACCCCCAGGCTCGCAGAAAAGAAGGCGTCTATTGGCTACACGTACGAGGACAGCACCGTGACCGAGCCGGACGGGCAGTCAGACAAAGGGGAGGACGAGGACTCTGAGAACAGCGAATCGGAGGAGGATGAGGGAATCCCCGACATTGGTGAGCGGGGGCCCTGCCCTGCATGAAACCCCAATGGAAGCTAGACCCCATAATTATGGCGGGGGGGGGGGGGGGGCATACAGTTCCCTCCATTATGTCTGGGAGAAAGGTATATTTTCATATTTTCTGAACTACGGGATGAAAGATGCAAACCGCTAGTTACCCGTAAAAACAGGACAGGCAGGTTACATTTTGCTAAGTACCACCTTTTGGACGGAGAAGAATGTTCCCTTGGGTCAGTGCTGGCAAGAGCAAAGTGTGGAGGCCAAAAGGAACTGCTTGAGATCCAAAGCATACCACCTCATCTGAAACGTGGTGGTGGGGGTGTTATGGTTTAGGCAGGTGTGGCTGCTGTGTATTTATTGCCCAACTGGACATCTCTGATTTCTCCCCATGCCTGTTCCAGATGTGGAGGTGGACGTGGATGAGCTGAACCAGGAACAGGTGGAGGATCTTAACAAGATGGCCACGCCTTACGGGATGGCTGAAGGAGACTTTGTCAGGTCAGCAAGCGTCCTTTCCTCAGGCCTAGTTAAAGTAACTTTCTGGGGCTTCCTGGTGTTAGGTTTTAGCTTCGGCTTTCACCTGGCACAGACACTTTTTCTGTCCAATGAAGGATATTTTAAACACTTTGAAGAGTTTCCCATGCGCAACTGGCTTTATAATCGCTGATTTAAAGGTATTTAGGGGTTAAAATAACTTTGCAGTCGCTTATGCAGCACCATTAGGTTTCTAATGCATCCGTTTTTATATCACGCCAGTACTTGCCAATACTTTGCTCTCTAGCAGTGCATACTGCTCTCCCAAACACTCATGCAGTATTCATTCATATAGGGACCAGTGCCACAATTAACTTGAGCGTTGTTGTCTAGATTGCATGCTTTTATCACTAACTTAAAATGAAGTTATGCTGCAGGGCTTGGTTTTGAGGAGTTCTGGGTTTGTTGTGAGGTGTTGTGTGTGTGTGTGTGTGTGTGTGTGTGTGTGTGTGTGTGTGTGTGTGACTCTCTTTGGTTGGGAGTTGTGTGTGTGTTCTCGGGGGTTCTGTGTATGTAAATGTTAAATGGCTGGCATTTATATAGCGCCTTAATCCAAAGTGCTGTACAATTGATGCTTCTCATTCACCCATTCATACACACACTCACACACCGACAGCGATTGGCTGCCATGCAAGGCGCCCACCAGCTGGTCAGGAGAATTTTGGGGGTTAGGTGTCTTGCTCAGGGACACTTCGACACAGCCCGGGCGGGGGATCAAACCGGCAACCCTCCCACTGCTAGACGACTGCTCTTACTGCCTGAGCCATGTCGCCCCATGTGTGTGTGTGTTTGTGTGTGTTGTGTGTGTGTGTGTGTGTAATTGTCTCTGTTGTGAGGCAGGATGCTGAGGAAGGACAAAGAGGAAGTTGAGGCCATAAAACATGCCAAGGCCCTGGAGGCGGAGAAGGCCATGTACTCGGTAAGAGCGCGAGGCTGTGGACTCTAATGTGCAGGTCTCTCACCCCCTCTGGGGTTTGAGAGTTTATACTGTGGACTCTAATGTGCAGGTCTCTCTCACCCTCTGGGGTTTGAGAGTTTATACTGTGGACTCTAATGTGCAGGTCTCTCTCACCCTCTGGGGTTTGAGAGTTTATACTGTGGACTCTAATGTGCAGGTCTCCCCCCCTCTGGGGTTTGAGAGTTTATACTGTGGACTCTAATGTGCAGGTCTCACCCCCTCTGGGGTTTGAGAGTTTATACTATGGACTCTAATGTGCAGGTCTCTCACCCCCTCTAGGGTTTGAGAGTTTATACTGTGGACTCTAATGTGCAGGTCTCTCTCCCCCTCTGGGGTTTGAGAGTTTATACTGTGGACTCTAATGTGCAGGTCTCTCTCCCCCTCTGGGGTTTGAGAGTTTATACTGTGGACTCTAATGTGCAGGTCTCTCTCCCCCTCTGGGGTTTGAGAGTTTATACTGTGGACTCTAATGTGCAGGTCTCTCACCCCCTCTAGGGTTTGAGAGTTTATACTGTGGACTCTAGTGTGCAGGTCTCTCACCCCCTCTAGGGTTTGAGAGTTTATACTGTGGACTCTAATGTGCAGGTCTCTCACCCCCTCTAGGGTTTGAGAGTTTATACTGTGGACTCTAATGTGCAGGTCTCTCACCCCCTCTAGGGTTTGAGAGTTCATACTGTGGACTCTAATGTGCAGGTCTCTCACCCTCTGGGGTTTGAGAGTTTATACTGTGGACTCTAATGTGCAGGTCTCTCTCACCCTCTGGGGTTTGAGAGTTTATACTGTGCCCGAGTTTTGTTCCTCACTGTTCTTCCATGTAGTCCCTTCTCTGTGCTGGTGTGAGGTCATTATTTTCTCTGTATCCGTGTGTATGTCACACGTTCTCACCCTGTGTGTGTGTGTGTGCCTGCCAGTTGTGTGGTCCTGATTTGTGTGTTTGCTCGTCGCAGGGCCGACGGTCTCGCCGACAGAGGAGGGAATTTAGGGAGAAGAGACTGAAGGGAAGGCAGATCAGCCCCCCCAGGTAACTGCCATAGTGTGTGAGTGTGTGAGTGTGTGAGTGTGTGAGTGTGTGAG